>NC_077233.1:293002605-293302605 GCF_027887165.1 Monodelphis domestica
GTGAGGTAAGGCCAACTTTCATTAAAACTTTAGATTCCATTTTCCCCCTTTTCTTAAAATGTTATACTTGTTAATCAACTGAAAACAGACCTAAGACTTCCCTTCTAAATCTACTCCTTTCTAGTGAGTGTACATCATCTCTCCAGCAATGATTGACTATCCACAGGAAACCAATAGCTACTCATGCAAGCCTCTCAAAAAAAAAAAAAGGACATTAGGAATGTGCATCCACATTCCAGGAATGTATCCTCATTACTGACCTCATCATCTGACTAGGGAATTGCTTAAGCTGTTGAGAGTATAAAAATCCCTAGACCTAGGACACAAAAGATCAGTATTTTAGAGATATTTACAAGTGGTGTGACCCTGGACAAGTAATTTAATTTGTTTAAGCCCTATTTTCTCATTTATAAAATGGTGATCATTATATTTACATTAATTGGCTCAAGGTTCATTTTGGAAAAAAACAACAACACTGTAAATCTTCAAATACTTTAGAAAGGTAACCTATAATATTGATAACAGATATACATTCATACTAACCCAGAGAGCATTTTTCCATAGTTGCAATAATTAGCAATATCGTCTTTCAATAGAAAATGCTGAACTTTGTTATATGAATAGAAGATGTTTTTAGTGGAATTTACTTTATTTTCCTCAAATCATTTAACCCTATAGTAAAGAAATTCTCAGCCACAAATAAGGGAAAGAAAGGGGAGGGAAAGCTGTTGTGAGATGTTCCACTCAGGAGAGTGCATCCATGATAATTCTTGAGAAAGCCCAAAGCAAATCGATTTTCTTTCCAAACTAAACAAAAACAATTTCACTCCTGAGCTTAGATGTTGACTGGTGGCTCCCCACGTGATAGTAGCATGGTTATGGCAATGAGGTCACTTCTGAGAATGGAGGCTCAGAAAGGGACCATTCAGAGGACTTTTAAATTGCAAGGACCCAAATATACCCCTCTAATATTTCACACAGGCATTTTCAGGCAACCTGAAAACATAAAAATTCTGTTCATTTGTTTCTCCTCCATGGGATCCCTAAAGGCCATTTAGTTTTTTTTTTTTAAATATATTTTATTTGATCATTTCCAAGCATTATTCGTTAAAGACATAGATAATTTTCTTTTCCTCCCCCCCCCCACCCCCCATAGCCGACGCGTAAGTCCACTGGGCATTAGATGTTTTCTTGATTTGAACCCATTGCTTTGTTGATAGTATTTGCACTAGAGTGTTCACTTAGTCTGTCCTCTGTCATGTCCCCTCAACCTCTGTATTCAGGCAGTTGCTTTTTCTCGGTGTTTCCACTCCCATAGTTTATCCTTTGCTTATGAATGGTGTTTTTTTTCTCCTGGATCCCTGCAAGTTGTTCAGGGACATTACACCACCACCAATGGAGAAGTCCATTACGTTCGATTATACCACAGTGTATTAGTCTCTGTGTACAATGTTCTCCTGGTTCTGCTCCTCTCGCTCTGCATCACTTCCTGGAGGTTGTTCCAGTCTCCATGGAACTCCTCCACTTTATTATTCCTTTTAGCACAATAGTACTCCATCACCAACATATACCACAGTTTGTTCAGCCATTCCCCAATTGAAGGGCATCCCCTCGTTTTCCAGTTTTGGGCCACCACAAAGAGCGCAGCTATGAATATTTTTGTACAAGTCTTTGTGTCCATTATCTCTTTGGGGTACAGACCCAGCAGTGCTATGGCTGGGTCAAAGGGTAGATATTCTTTTGTCGCCCTTTGGGCATAGTTCCAAATTGCCCTCCAGAATGGTTGGATCAGTTCACAACTCCACCAGCAATGAATTAATGTCCCTACTTTGCCACATCCCCTCCAGCATTCATTACTTTCCTTTGCTGTAATGTTAGCCAATCTGCTAGGTGTGAGGTGATACCTCAGAGTTGTTTTGATTTGCATCTCTCTGATTATAAGAGATGTAGAACACTTCTTCATGTGCTTGTTAATAGTTTTGATTTCTTTATCTGAGAACTGCCTATCCATTTCCCTTGCCCATTTATCAATTGGAGAATGGCTTGATTTTTTGTACAATTGATTTAGCTCATTATAAATATGAGTAATTAAACCTTTGTCAGAGGTTTCTATGAAGATTTTTTCCCAATTTGTTGTTTCCCTTCTGATTTTAGTTATATTGGTTTTGTTTGTACAAAAGCTTTTTAGTTTGATGTAGTCAAAATTATTTATTTTACATTTTGTGATTCTTTCTATATCTTGCTTGGTTTTAAAGCCTTTCCCCTCCCAAAGGTCTGACATGTATACTATTCTGTGTTTACCCAATTTACTTATGGTTTCCTTCTTTATGTTTAAGTCACTCACCCATTTTGAATTTATCTTGGTGTAGGGTGTGAGGTGTTGATCTATTCCTAGTCTCTCCCACACTGTCTTCCAATTTTCCCAGCAGTTTTTATCGAATAGTGGATTTTTGTCCCAAAAGCTGGGATCTTTGGGTTTATCGTATACTGTCTTGCTGAGGTCGCTTTCCCCCAGTCTATTCCACTGATCTTCCTTTCTGTTTCTTAGCCAGTACCAAATTGTTTTGATGACTGCTGCTTTGTAATATAGTTTTAGGTCAGGGACTGCAAGGCCCCCATCGTATGTGTTTTTTTTCATTATTTCCCTGGATATCCTTGATCTTTTGTTCTTCCAAATGAACTTTGTTATGGTTTTTTCTAAATCAGTGAAGAAGTATTTTGGTAGTTCAATGGGTATGACACTAAATAGATAAATAAGTTTGGGTAGGATGGTCATTTTTATTATATTGGCTCGTCCTATCCATGAGCAGTTAATGTTTTTCCATTTGTTCAGGTCTAGTTTTAGTTGTGTGGCGAGTGTTTTGTAGTTGTGTTCATATAGTTCCTGTGTTTGTCTTGGGAGATAGATTCCTAGGTATTTTATTTTGTCTAAGGTGATTTTGAATGGGATTTCTCTTTCTAGTTCTTGCTGCTGAGCTGTGTTGGAGATATATAGAAAAGCTGATGATTTATGTGGGTTTATTTTGTATCCTGCAACTTTGCTAAAGTTGTTGATTATTTCAATTAGCTTTTTGGTTGAATCTCTAGGATTCTTTAAGTAGACCATCATGTCATCCGCAAAGAGTGATAACTTGGTCTCCTCCTTGCCTATTTTGATGCCTTCAATTTCTTTATCTTCTCTAATTGCTACTGCTAGTGTTTCTAGTACAATGTCAAATAGTAGAGGTGATAATGGGCATCCTTGTTTCACTCCTGATCTTATTGGGAATGCATCTAGTTTATCCCCATTGCAGATGATATTAGCTGTTGGTTTTAGATATATACTGTTTATTATTTTTAGGAATGACCCTTCTATTCCTATGCTTTCTAGTGTTTTTAATAGGAATGGGTGTTGTATTTTATCAAAGGCTTTTTCTGCATCTATTGAGATAATCATGTGGTTCTTGCTAGTTTGCTTGTTGATGTGGTCAATTATGTGGATGGTTTTCCTAATGTTGAACCAGCCCTGCATCCCTGGTATGAATCCTACTTGATCATGGTGAATGATCCTTCTGATCACTTGCTGGAGTCTTTTTGCTAGTATCCTATTTAAGATTTTTGCATCTATATTCATTAGGGAGATTGGCCTATAGTTTTCTTTCTCTGTTTTTGACCTGCCTGGTTTTGGAATCAGTACCATGCTTGTGTCGTAAAAGGAGTTTGGTAGAACTCCCTCTTTGCTTATTATGTCAAATAGTTTGTGTAGTATTGGGATTAACTGTTCTCTGAATGTTTGATAGAATTCACAGGTGAATCCATCAGGCCCTGGGGATTTTTTCTTAGGAAGTTCTTTGATGGCTTGATGGATTTCAATTTCTGATATGGGATTATTTAAGAATTCTATTTCCTCTTCTGTTAGTCTAGGCAGTTTGTATTTTTGTATATATTCATCCATTTCTCCTAAATTGGTGTATTTGTTGCCATATAATTGGGCAAAGTAATTTCTAATGATTGCCTTAATTTCCTCCTCATTGGAGGTGCTGTCCCCCTTTTCATCTTTAATGCTGTGAATTTGCTTTTCTTCCTTCCTTTTTTTAATTAGATTGACCAGTACTTTGTCTATTTTGTTTGTTTTTTCAAAGTACCAGCTTCTTGTCTTATTTATTAAATCAATAGTTCTATCACTTTCGATTTTATTAATTTCTCCCTTAATTTTTAGGATTTCTAATTTGGTTTTCTGCTGGGGGTTTTTAATTTGATCGCTTTCGAGTTTTTTCAATTGCATTTCCAATTGATTGATCTCTGCTCTCCCTTGTTTGTTAATATAAGCTTTCAGGGATATGAATTTGCCTCTGATTACCGCTTTGGCTGCATCCCAAAAGGTTTGAAAGGATGTTTCGCCATTGTCATTTTCCTTGATGAAATTATTAATTGTTTCTATGATTTCTTCTTTAACTAAACGGTTTTGGAGTATCATATTGTTTAATTTCCAATTGGTTTTAGATTTGGTTTTCCATGTACCATTACTAATCATTATTTTTATTGCCTTGTGATCTGAGAAGGCTGCATTCATTATTTCTGCTTTTTTGCATTTGTGTGCTATGTTTCTGTGACCTAATGTATGGTCAATTTTTGTGAATGTGCCATGTGGTGCTGAGAAGAAGGTGTATTCCTTTTTATCCCTATTTATTTTTCTCCATATGTCTATTAATTCTAATTTTTCTAAGATTTCATTCACTTCTTTTACCTCTTTCTTATTTATTTTTTGATTTGATTTATCTAAATTTGATAATGGTTGGTTTAAGTCTCCCACTAGTATGGTTTTATTGTCTATTTCTTCCTTCAATTCGCTTAGTTTCTCCATTAGAAATTTGGGTGCTATATTATTTGGTGCATACATGTTGATTAATGATATTTCCTCGTTGTCTAGAGTCCCTTTTAACAAAATATAATTACCTTCCCTATCCCTTTTGATCAGGTCTATTTTTGCATTGGCTTTATCAGATATCATGATTACCACTCCTGCCTTCTTTCAATCAGTTGAAGCCCAGAAGGTCTTACTCCATCCTTTAATTCTGACCTTGTGGGTGTCAACCCGCCTCATGTGTGTTTCTTGAAGACAACATATGGTAGGGTTTTGGATTCTAATCCATTCTGCTATTCGTCTACGTTTTATGGGTGAGTTCATCCCATTCACGTTCAAAGTTATGATTGTCATTTGTGGACTCCCTGGCATTTTGATTGCCTTCCCTAATTCTAACCTTTTCTTCTTCGGCTCTACCTTTTAGTAGTGATTTACTTTGAATCAGTGCCCCTTGTCCCCTCCCTTGATGTTTCCCTTTTTAGTCCCTCCCTTTTTGTTCCCTCCCCCTCCCCCCCTCTCTTTCCCTCCCTTTTTGTTCTCCCTCTCCCCCTCCCCCCCTTGGTTTTCCCTTCTCCTTACCCTTGTTGGGTAAGATAGAATTCAAGATCCAATGGATCTGGATGTTTTTCCCTCTCAGAGTTGATTTCCCTGAGATTGAGGTTTAAGTAAACCCCCCCCTCTCTTCCTCTCCTTCTTATAGGAGTTTTCTTCCCCTCCCTTCCCATGTGAATCTTTGTGTGAGAACGATTATTCTATTTGGTCTTTCTTTACCCCCTATTTATACATTACATTTTCCCCATATGTTGTATACATAGATTAATATAAATGTAGTCCTTATAGAAGAGAGTTTGAGTAAAAGAAGAAGATAACATTTTTCCCCCTTTCCTTAATATTTACCTTTTCAGGTATTCCTTGCTCTTTGATTTTTGGTATCAAACTTTCCACAGAGCTCTGGCCTTTTCTTTGCAAAAAGTTGGAAGTCTTCTATTTTGTTGAATGCCCATACTTTCCCTTGGAAGTATATAGTCAGTTTTGCTGGGTAGCTGATTCTTGGTTGGAGACCCAGCTCTCTTGCCTTTCTGAAGATCATGTTCCATGCCTTACGATCATTCAGAGTAGAACTTGCAAGGTCTTGTGTGACCCTGATTGGTATTCCTTTATATCTAAATTGTCTTTTCTGGCTTCCTGTAGGATTTTTTCTTTTGTTTGATAGCTTTGGAATTTGGCAATTACATTCCTGGAGTTGTCTTTTGGGGGTTTAGTGTAGAAGGTGTTCTGTGAGCTCTGTCAGTGGCTGTATTGCCCCCTTGTTCTAGAATCTCTGGGCAATTTTCTTGATTATATCTTGTATCACCATGTCCAGTTTGGTGTTTATTTCTGGCTTTTCTGGGAGTCCAATTATTCTTAAATTTTCTCTTCTCCCTCTATTTTCCAGATCTATCACCTTGTCGGTGAGATATTTTATGTTCTCTTCTAATTTCTTGGTGTTTTGGCTTTGCTTTATTAGTTCTTGCTTTAAAGCCTGGTTTTCTTTTACAGTTTGGTCAAACTGGTTTTGTAGATGCATGAATTTCTTTTGCATTATTTCCCACTTTTCCTCCAGAGGGCTTCCATCTTTTTGGTCATTTCTGATTCAAATTCTTCATGGGTTTGTGGAGAGTTTCTATTTCCTTTGAAGATTTTGGAGAATTTTCTTGTATATCTTCTTCTATCTGCTCTGTATTTTGTATTTTGGCTCCATAGAATGTGTCCAAAGTCGCCCCTTTCTTCTTATTTTTCTTGGTATTTTGGGGCTTCTGTGCTTCTGTGGAGTTTGTCATCTCTGAATGTGGAGGATTAGCTTTTCTTATCTCTGTCTGGTGATCAGAGGCTTTAGTCCTGGGCAGATGGTTCTATGAGCTTTCCCTGGGTTAAACTGAATATGCCTCACTGGAACTGGAACTGGAATGGAGGGGTCGGACCACGAGGCCACACTCTCCCCCCGGCTCGCTTTCCGGAAGTTGCCTTCAGAATCGCTGGCCGTGAGGCTGTTTCGTCGGCCTGCGGGGGGGGGGGGGGGGGGGGGGGGGGGGGGGGGGGGGGGGGGGATGGGCTGCAGCTTTCCCAAGCTCCGAGGGCAAGGACTTTCACTGAGACTTGGATAGCAGGATCCAGCCCGTGAGGCTGTCTTGCCCGCCCTGAGGGTTGCTGTTGTTTAGACCAGCTCTCTGCAGCGGAAGCCCCAGGCAGTAACTTTCACTGGGACTCGGGTAGAAGGCCCTGAGGGGTTCTGCTCTCTGAGCCCTGCCGGGCTGCGGCTTCCAGGAGCCTTGGACTCTGCGCTCCTACCCCTGAGGTCCGAGTGATCTCGGGTTCTGGCTTTTGAGGGGAGCCGTACCTTTTGAACCGGGTCCAGGTCCAGGAGGAGGGTTCCCAGGGTCTGTGCTGTTGATCGTTTTGAATTTCGGCGCCTTAGGAGCTTATAGTTTGAGATCGGTCGGGAAGGGTTTTCCGGAGATCTGAGCTTTAGCTTTCTCTAAGCCGCCATCTTAACCGGAAGGCCATTTAGTTTTAAGTAATGCAAGAGCACTGAGATTCGTGGTGGGAATACTTCACATCTAAAATAGGCAGGCACTGTGGGATTTGTGGAGCTGTTTTGGATTTCAGTTTCCTGCCTCAGATTTCTGCTGCAGTTTCCTGATGTTTCGCCATCACACCAAATGATTTTTCAGACATGGACTCTGTTTAAACACTTTTCTGTGTGATGTGCAGATTGCTAGTATGACTGGATAGGATTGCGCCAAATCATATTGGCAAATTATTATAAAGCATCAAATTGTCATGACAAATGTATCTATATACACATAAATACAGTAAATCATCAGCATGCAATAAATGAGTTACTATAAAATATTTGCCTTTATAGTCATATGACCACTTTTATTTATTTATTTTTTTATTTTCTAAGACTGGCTCATAACTTATTTATAGCACTTATATACCACTAGAGCTATGCCTGCAAAACAACACAAATGACTGAAAAGCCAAAAATGCAGTTGACTAGCCAGATGTTTTATCTACCACATCAAAAAAAGAAAAAATAAGAGAGAGAGGTTAACCTCTCCCACCCTATCAACTCTCTTATAAGGTTCATCTCCAGGGCCACCTCTTAACTAAGGCTTTTTTTTTCTGATTTCCCCAGTTGTTAAAGCTTGTCCCTTTTCCCTCAAATTACTTGATATTTATTTTATAAATGTCATTCAGAAGTTTTAGTTGTGTCTGCTGACCCCATTTGGGGTTTTCCTAGCTAAGATGCTGAAATAGTTTGCCATTTCCTTTTCCAGTTCATTTTACAGATGAGGAAATTGAGGCAAACAAGGTTAGGTGACTTGCCCAGAGTCACATAGCTAGTGTCTGTGGCAGGATTTGAGCTCGTCTTTCTGATTCCAGGTCCACAGCTCTATCCCCTGCATTATCATTTTATGAATAGTTGAGATGTAATTATTTATGTTCATGTTGTTTTTCCAACAAAAATAACAGTAATTCCCATATGTATAACACTTTAAGGTTTGCAAAGCACTCATGTATGCTATATCATTTAATCCTTATAGCAACCTGAGTAATTAGATGCTATTATTATTCTCATTTTGCAAATGAGGAAACTGAGGCAAAGAAAAGTTAAGTGACTTTCCCAGGTTCACATACTTATGAAATGTCTGAGACTAGATTTGAACTTTTCTGGACCTACATCTAGTGCTCCACATGCTACTTACCTCTAGTAGAATGTATGTTCCTTTCAGTAGGAATTAGTTCATTTTTGTCTTTAAACCTTTTGGACTTAGTACAGTCTTTGACACAAAGAAGCAAATTAATAAAATAATGCAAATTGATTAGATTGAATGGAAAAAAATAGCTACAATGAATTAGTACAGTATTACAGATAGTTTTATCACCATTTTTCAGATTAGTTCAATGAGCCACTTTAATCAATATGCATTTCTTAAGCACCTACTATGTGTCAGCTGCTCTGCTAAGTGGGAAAAGACAACAGTAACAGTCACTCTGCTCAAAGAGTTTACATTATATCCACTAGTATATGTTTTGGCAGAATTAAAACCTACCATGAATTCCATATACCTTAGACTTTCCCTCATTGTTATTGCTCAATGGTGTCTGACTCTTCATGACCCTTTGTGGGCTTTTCTTGGCAAAGATACTGGAGTAGCTTGTCATTTCCTTCTTCAGTTCATTTTACAGATGGGGAAACTGAGGCAGAATTAAGTGCCTTGTCCAGAGTCAAACACCTAGTTAGTGGATGAGACCAAATTTGAATTCAGGAAAATTAATCTTCTTGACTCCAGTACCCTGAATGTGCCAACTAGGTGTGCTTCCTTGTTCTTTAGTTTCAGACAGTTATTGCTGGTCTTTTATTAGGAGTTTACCTTATTACTCTTTGCTCCTATGTTTGGTTGATGGCGTTGTTCTTTGTTGGGATCATAGTGGAATTGGAATTTAGGGAGGAAAAGAACCCCAACAAAACCTAGATCATATGAATAGACAGTAGTACCAAATAGGAAACCAATTAGGAAGTGGGTTGACTTGGCATAATTGTAATTCTGAAAAATACTTAAGGCTTTTTGGGTAAAATATCCTCATCATTTAATGAGAATAACAAAGAAATTGCTCTTACTTATGTGAAGTTAAGCAGGAAATACTTTCTTGCTATTGATTTATTGGGGGGGGAAGAAATTTGGTAGATTCTAGATTCCTGTCAGGAATGTTCTTTCCCCTCAAATTCCAATTTATTTATTTTTTCAGCCACTATCCCTCTCTTGGTGGACAAAGACAATACATGCCTTCTACCCTTGCTTGAATTCAGATTTGATCAATATCAGAGAACCTCAGATAGCCATTGGGATCACTGCCATATCTGTTCCCATAAGCAGCAGAAAAGGATCAAGGAAGGTGGAGGATTCAGTGCCATCACAATTACTACCAAATTACAGGAAAAATAATACATGCAGAGAGAGCCCTGCTGGGAAAAAAAAAATGGCTAGCAGCAAACAAAGATAGATTAAGAGCCAAGTTGCTGTTCCTGCTTCAGTGAAAATGGTAGAATCCAATACATTTTATTCCTGGAAACAGAAATCTCCCTCTTCTACCAGTTTCCAGTTGTCAGTTTACATTTGGATACTTGATTACTTAGCATATCTAGGTGTTTTGTTTCTTGGCTTAAGTCCTATCCTATTCATTCATTGTTTTGGGCAAAAATGCAGCAATGTCCCTTCCTGAGAGCTTTTAAAAATAATTTCTTTGCCCACTGCCAGGCAGGGAAGTAAAAGATAGAAAGATCTCATCCTCATTAAAATATTCAGAACATTTTTTTTTTTGTGGTAGCAAAGAACTGTAAACTAAGGAGATGCCTGTCTCTTGAGGAATGGCTAAATAAACTATGATATGTAAATGTAATGGCATTTTATTGTTTAGAGAAAAAATGAATATAAAGAATTTAGAGAAGTATGAGGAGACTAAATGAACTGTTGCAGAGGGAAGTAAGCAATATCAGACGTTCAAAATTTTAATGAAAAGACCCAAGCCTCCCCCCAAACCCCAACATAAAAATAGATACTTTGTAATTAAATTCACTAAGCTTTGCCCCAAAGAAGTGTTCAGAGAATGAATTTTAGTCTCCTCTTTGCAGAAATGGGTAACTGTGTGTTTCATATCCAATTCAAGAATCAGTTTCCAGAGGAGCAAAGAGTGACCTTTAGCATTGGGGAATGGACCCAGCAGTAGCTGAGACAAAAATTGATCAGGTAATGATGCCACATCTGGTCATGAACATGGTGGGATTAATGTTGTGCAGAAACTGAACTAAGAATGTGATGTCCTTTGTTCTTGCTATATCTTTGAAGTAGATTCACCCTTTGTGAAAGCTAAGTGATGATAAAGGATTAAATAGACCTGGGATATAGGATAAATAGGAAATAATCTGCAGAAGGAAAATACTAGAATTAAAAGAGATATAGAAAGATTTCCTATTCTGGTAGGGATTAAAATAGGACTTAAAGGAAAGCAGAGGTTGGATCCTCCAAACTTTTAAATTTCAAAAGATCATGGTGGTGCAAATTATTGTACTGTCAGACATATTAGCTGTATTGATTTTTTTTTTCTGAACTGATCTTTGTCTTTTTATTTTAAAATCTTTGCTATATGAAATGGTTCACTTTATAAGGGAAGGGAAGAGATATTTTTAAATGAAAGTGATGTAAAAAAGATATTAATAATAAAAAATCTTTTGCAAGTTCTTTTCATTAAATACTCATATAGTGGATACACTTCAACTCACTCTCTGATTAAGAACAAATGCATATCTCTTAGTGGTTCAGATCTACCTTAAAGGGTTTGTGGTATTCCTACTACTATTGGCTTGAGCTCCTACCAGCTGTGTTCTTCTCATTGTTAAGCACCGGGAATTAGTATGTACATTCTTCTAAACCCTTTAACATTAATTTGTTTTTAGAAAGGGTCATTTACTTAAAAGATATAGTAAGAGAAAAGTGTGAATCCAGACTCCTCCCTCCAACCCCAGCCTGGGTGCACTCTCTTACTTGAGTTTCTATCCAGAGTTGCTCCCACCATATTCACACCTGGATGGCACATCACTGCCAGAAAAGTCCTTGTGCCAACTGTGGAAGGTCACTCCTTGTTCTTCTGGGCACCATGACTTGAACTGGCTGCTGGGTCACTTTCCACCCTCTACTGCCCCTCTTTGTAGTCATTTAGTCATTTTTCAGTTGTGTTTGGTTCTTCATGACCTTATTTGGCGTTTTCTTGGCAAAGATACTAGAGTGATTTGCCATGTGCTTCTCTAGTGCCTTTTACAGGTGAGGGAAATGAGGAAATAATATTAAGTTACTTGCTCAGGTTCATACAGCTGGCAAGTGACTAAAGTCAGGCATGAACTTAGAAAGAATGAGCCTTTCTGAATCTAGGCAAGACACTTTATCCACTTTGCCATCATGCTGTCCATTTAGCCTCAAAGTTGAGGTGAAGAGGGCTCAGGCTCCATCATGGAAATGACAACAATATCACCAAGACTAAAGTGATTGTATACTTTATCTGTTCCTTAAAGCTCTAGAAATGTAGTAGCCTTCCTGAATGATGGTTAATACTTGAACGAGTATTTCTTTCCATTAAGATCTAAAAAAAAAATTAATTTTCTTTTCGTATTCTAACACATAGTGATTTCTCCCAATACCACTATAGACTCTTTTTGTTTTTCAGTCGTGTCTTACTTACTCTTTGACCTTATTGTCTATGGAGTTTTCTTGGCAAAGAAGCTAGAGTGGTTTACTATTTCCTTCTCCCATGGATTAAGAAAGCAGAAGTTAAGTGATTTTCCCAGAGTCAAACAGCTAGTAATTATCTGAGGACAGATTTGAACTCAGGTCTTTTGGATTCCAGACCCAGCACTCTATTCATTTAACTACTTAGCTTCTTCTTGCCACTATAGGACCTAGGATTCAAATCCCCTCTATGATACTATCTGTGATTTGGGGAAATTATTTGGCTCCATTGAACCTGAGTAGCGTGTGTAAAATACTTCAGTCCAAGAAAGTTGGGACTCTAAATCCTGTCCTTGACACTTATTAGGTAGACAGTCAAGCTATGTCATCTCTCTTTGTCTCAGTTTATATATATATAAAATGAGAATAATGTTGTAAGCAAAATACTCTCTAACCTGTAAAATGCTATCTTCCTATGATATTCTGGGATTTTTCTTCTTCTCTGAAATGAGGATAATGGTATTTGAACTCTCTGACTTCCAGGACTTTTCTGAGGATCACATGAGACAATATATGTAAAAGTACCACATCAAAAGCAATAACAATGACGACAACCATCAGAGATACCAAATCTGGAACTTAATTACCATGAATTCAACTCAAACCTAAGGAAGAATCCCTCTTAAAACCTACCTGACAAGTTGTTCTTTAGCCTTTATTATTTAAATACATGTATGATCATTGGTACAAAGACTAGAGAAGACCCAAACATCTTATGTGTTAAAAATGGAATTGAATATTGCATGAACAATGATTGTTTTTAGAGGGATTCTGGTCTCCCCTGCTTCCTCTTAGCTTAGTAACAACACTTCTTTCTCAGTGTCAGAAGTTTAAATGTTGAGGTTTCCAAGGGGGCTGAGGGGAGAAATGTCTGAAAGGTTCCAATTAACCTTTTGTTACTTGCAAAATAAACAAGATAGATCTCCAGTGGTGAGGCACCCCTCTTTGTAAGTGTTCTTCCCCTCTCCCTACCCTGCCACACACATGCAGTGAGGTGGAGTTTGCATTGCTGCTCATGATCTTTCATATTCTATCGATAAATCTTTTCTTCTTCTGATCTTCAAGTTAGTAATGAGAACCCTAAAAAGTTGACATTTTTAAGCCACAGAAAATATAGACTTAGTTTAGAGTATTGGGAACAACATCCGACTCATTCTTGATCAATCAACTCTTGTCATTTATTGAGCATTAAATAAAATAAAGGTACATCTGTTGCAGCATCTCAGTGTAATGTTGGTCTTCTAGTTGTTTTTCTAAGGAATAATAGTACTCTGGCCAATCCCACCTTTTTTCTGATTTCATGGGAGTATTTTGTATTTTATTTTATTTGTTAATTACTATTTATTTTTAACATTCTTTTTCTTTTCAAATTTTGAGTTCCAAATTCTCTCCCTCCCTTCTAATTCTTTCCAACCTGCTTGAAAGGCAAATAATATGATATCAATTATACACATGAAATCTTGCCAATCATATTTTCTTACTATTTGTATTGCAAGAAAACAAAAAAGTTAAAGAAAGTGAGAAAATTACACTTCATTTTGCACTCAGAGTCCATCAGCATTTTTCATCATTTAGAATTGTCTTGGATCACCGATTTGATCAGAGTAGCCAAGTCCTTCACAGTTGATCATCATTAACATTATGTGGTTCTTTTCAACACTTAGGAATAAGTTCAAAGAAGGAAGAATATATATACATATATATATATATATATACATATATATACACATATATATATTCACATTTATATATAGACTCACACATACACACTAATTTAATTTTTATAACACACACACTCAGTTGTTTGTATATCATGTAGATCTTGCCATGATTTTTACTGAAACCACTCCCCATGTCATTTCTTATAGTATTGTGGTACTCTATCATAATCATGCCATGACTTTTAAATTTGCATGTTTCTAATCAATAATGATTTGGAGAATTTTTTTTATTTGACTATATATTGCTTTTGTTTTTACTGAAAACTTCCAGTTCATATCCTTAGTCCCTTTATCATTTGGGGAAGGCTCTTATTTTATAATTTTTTCTGTATATTTAAGAAATGAGGTTTTCTCAGAGGAAACTGCTTTAAGACTTTTTAAAAATATTGCTTTATTGTCTACGTGCTCTATTGTCTCTTAGCAAAATATAGTTTCCCTGTTTTTAATTGTGCTTTGTCTGAGATCATGATTGCTACCCTCGCCTATTTTACTTTAGCTGAAGCATATCAGATTCCATTCCAGACTGTATTTTAATTCTGTATGTGTCTTTCTATTTCAAGTGTTTTTCTTATAAACAACACATTTTTCTGGTTTCTAAGCCAGTTTGCTATCTGCTTCCATTTTCAATGAGCTCATCCTATTCATGTTCATAGTTATGATCACTGTTTATTTCCACCTATCTCCTTTCCTTCTGTTTATTCTTCTATTCCTTTTTATCCTATTACACCTCAAAAATCTATTTTGCTTCTAACTGCTTCCTTCCTTAATCTCATCTCTCTGTTATCACTCCACCCCTTTCTCTTATCCATTTCTCTTCCTATTTTCCTATTGGATAAGATAAAATTCTACATACAACTGAGTGTGTATATACTTTCTTCTGTCTTTGAACTGCTTCCAATGAGAGTGAAATTTAAGAATTGTCTTTCACCCCACCCATTTTCTCCTCTACTCTAAAAGCCCTTCCTTGTGTGCCATTTTATGTGAGAAAAATTTCCCTGGTCTACTTTTCCCTTTCCCTTTCTCCCAGTGCCTTCTCAACCATTTTAAAAAAAACAATCAGTTGAAATGATATTTTCCAGATCCCTAAATGACCTCCTGGCTCTCTATCCATTGAGCCACCTAGTTTCCCCCTTTCTGCCTTTAAATCTGTGATCCTGTGATCTATTATAATGCCTGAGAGTAAAATGAAATTCTCAGGTTTATGCCAAATAATCAGATTCAGAGTAAATAACATCAAAGACCATTATGAGATGAGTCCAGTTGGGTTCCAGAGCATGAGGAAGAGCATCAGTATTTAGAGGGTCTTAATCCTAGGAAAGGAAATATTAGAGAGTTAAAACAACTCATTCACAAGGAAGAGAAATCCAAGATTCTTCAGAGTACTTGTGGTCCTCATGGTTAAAAATTATCACCTGATTCATTATCTTTCAAAGACTTCTTGGTGTATTTCTCTGCTCTTCCCTTATACCTTTTAGAACAATTTCATGCCTTCTATTGATTATTTCTCTAATCAGACAGAACTCATTCAAAAGTTTTATCCTTACCTTCATAATGCAAACACAGATTATTTTAGTAGCTTCTTTAAGAACATCATGAAACATCATCCCCACCACCCCTCTTTGGAGTTTCCTCTGTTTCTGTCTTTTCTGCTTGCCTGGCTTTACCAGTGGAATATTGCTAATACTCATGAAACACTCAATGGATCAGTTTTAAAGATTTGTGCTCCCTCATTCTCACCATTAGACCCTCACAGGAAATCACAATCCAAAATTTTGATTGGATTGGAGAGTGTATAAGTGTGGTCAAACAAGTCTACCCTCTACTTTTGTGGGAAAATGTAGCCATGATTACTACAATGGACAGAGAATGAGCATCTGTCAGTAAACCTACTACCGTTCCAACATATTGATCAACATAAGAGGGTTTGTTAAAACTTTCTTCATTAAGTTTAGAAAAGATTCACTTTTCTATTACAAAGATGACCATATTCACATGAGTCTAATGATTATTATCTTTTGCACCTTCTTAGCAAATTCAACTTGAAAACCTACAAGCAGAGAAAGTTAAGAGTGATGGTTCATGTCTACTTTCAGTGGAGTTCATGATATTTCAGCCACCACCGAGATGTGGAGGACTCTTTCAGGTCTAAAGCATGTCTCCTTTTGCTGCTGCTGCCATTTCCACAATACCCCACTATGTACAGATTGAATATAGCTCGTCAACAACAAAATGCTTCATCTTAAGATCACTAGCACTGATCAATACTCTGAAGCTGTCTTATAGGACTTATTTCATTCCCTGGCAGTGGAAGTGATTATAAATGACTGGTCTCAGGTTTCTGGCTAAACTGAATCATGCTTCTGTATTAGCCTTTTAAATCAAATATTCTTTCTATATATTATGAAACAGCAAGTACATACAGCCCTTTGCCTCCAGTGTCTAAGCCACTTCCAACTATAGGTGCCTTTTATAGTCATGGTACCCCATGGTACAAAAATCCTTGCCTACTGTGGTTATTGTCCCCAAGCCAAAGCCCCTAGGTTTTACCCACTTGATGTGAATCTAAATCTTACTTCTGAAATAAAGGGATCCTAGGCTTGACCATTTAGACTTCAGTAGTCTGAATTTAGAGAAATAGATCAATGAATTTATTTGAATTGATAAGTTAGCTAGTGGATTATCAAGGGGTATTAAGTAGGTTGGATTTTGATAAACAAAAATGGAAATCTTGCCATTAAAATGTTTGGTTTCATATATTTCTCTCTCTCTCTTTATAAACCCTATAGCCTTCTTAAGGCTACTTCTAAATCCTATCTTATCTTTTATTTCAATAAGCATTTATTATTAGCACTAAGGTAGGGGGTTAGCAAACATTTAAAAATCCCTGCTTTTAAGTCTTTTTACATTTACCTGTAATGATTTCTAGATCATTTTATCTATGAAATATGAAGAAAAAATTAAAAAATAAAGTTTTATAGTGGCTACCACCTTAAAAGAAATATTTAATAATTTGTCACCACAGAGAAACACATCTCATCTAATGCATTCTTTGGTACATTCTGCAAAGCTTTAACCAAAACCATAGAAATATGTCCTAGAGGACCTGATGGTTTACAGAGTGCTTCCTTCCCAAAGACCTGTGAAGCACGTGATGTAAGCTTTATTACGGCCAGTTTCCATGTAAAGAAACTGAAACTCATCAAGGTTAAGGAATTTGCCCAAAGTCATTTGAGAATTAGATTGGAATTAGAATGAAAACCTAGGTCACCTTTCTCCAAACCTATTCCTCTTTACTTCTTTCATTCTTTTGCTTCTTCTTTCATTCTAGAATGTCTCATCAATGTAGGAAATAATGAAAATATGGTTTATAAAACAAAATTAGCATTGAGTAGTTAATATATTCCAAATAATTCTTTTTATTTGATGGGAGGGCATGACATCATATTGATCTTTTTAAGTGCTGTATTTAGAATTGTCTTTTCTGTATTTCTTGAGGCTTGGTGCCCTTTCAAGTAGTCTGATGTAGACTGATTTAAACTGCTTGCAAACTTAATGGGACACAGTAGTTGGTAATCCTATTTGGCTTGGGTTTATGAAAGGAAGTGCCCCCTTTGGGTCAGCAGAGAGAGGGGACATTTCCAAAAGTCTAACTTAGACCATGAGTCAACCCATTAAGTAACCAGGCAATGAGGTAAATTAAGGCTGCCTAAATGTATCAGTATAGTAGGTGTCACATGCTCAGTAAATGATTGCCATTCTTCTTGCCACCTCTCTCCCTTATAAACTATCAGCTAGGGAATAGAACTTGACAGAAAATGCAGAGTGTTCCTGTGTTCATGATTATTCATTCCATGTCCCTTGTTCTGACATGCCAGAATAAGTCCTATTTTTTTTTCTTCTTAAGGTGATTCTAGATATTGGACAGTGCAATGTACCACAATAGTCATATGGAAATTAGAAACCAAGAGATTTCCCTTGCACACAATTCTTGCGGATGCCCAAATACCCTCTCAGTTGTGTTATTTCTTTTTTGTTTTTTTTAAATTTAATTATTTTTCCAATGAATAAATATCTATTTTTGTTCACTCCCACTTTCCTATCTCCAGTGAAGTAAAAAGAAAAGTAAAAACCCTTGTGGCAAATACACATTGTGAAGCAAAACAAATTTCTTCATTGGTTGGGTCCATAAAATATGTCTCACTCTGCTCTCTGAGTCCACTAACTCTTTATCAGAAGGTAAATATGCTTCCTCATGAGTCCTCTAAAATAATGATTGCTCATAGCATTGCTCAGATTCCTAAAGTCTTTCAAAGTTGTTATATACAATTGCTATTTAGAAAAATTGTTTTCCTTGTTCTACTTGCTTCACATTCTGCTTTTAAAAATAATTAATTAGTTTGTTACATTAAGATTCCCCATTTAACTCCTTTCCTTTCTCTGTTAGAGAAGACATTACTTGACAAAATATCATATGTATTTATTATAAACTAATATAACTCAACCTTCAAACAATATTTTTGTTGCTGAATATAGTATGCTCTTGGTTCTGCTCATTTCACTCTTTATAATTTCATGTAGGTCTTGCTATATTTTTACAAGACTCACCTGATCATCATTTCTCATAATGCAGTAATATTCCATCATAATCACGTGCCACAACTTGTTTAACCATTTCCCAATTGATGGACATCCCTTCAATTTCCAGTTCTTTGCCACCATGAAGAGAGGTGTTAAAATATTTTAGAAAATATAGGTTCTTTTCCTTGTTCCTTGGTCACCTTGGGAAATAAGCCTATATTCTGCTTTTTTTATTCAAGAGTATTCTGCATGTGAATAGTTATCTTCAGATGCCTTTTATATAATCTACATGTTGGGCTTTCCAGTGTTTTAATTAGTGTCAGCAAAGTTTCACTTTGTCTCTACTCCTAAATGCATGAATGACAATTAGTGTACTCAAGGGGCTGGTCTCACTTGTGGTCAACTTGGAATACTTGTTATATGTGGTATATACATGGAACCCCATGATCTTGCTACTAAACATTTATCTATTTTGTTGTTCAGTCATTTAAGTTATGTCTGACTCTGCATCATCCCCTTTGGGGTTTTCTTGGCTAAGATACTAGAGTGATTTTCCATTTCCTTTTCCTTTTTCCAGATGAGGATTCTGAGGATTAAGTGACTTATCCAGGGTCACACTGTTAATAAGTGTCTGAGGCTGGATTTAAATTCAGGAAGATGAGGTTTCCTGATTCTCAACTGAATGCTTTATCCACTGTGCCATTTAGCTGCTCTATTTATCTATATAGTTATCTCTATACATCTCATTCTTTGGAATGGTAATATCTCTTGGAAAAATTAGAAATGCAAAGGATAAGATATGTATCCCCCTTTTTTTTTTCCGTTCTGTGATTTTGTGTAGAAACTTCCTCTCCTGCTATATTTGTGAAAGTAAATTCATGGTTCTCTTTGTCTATTCTGAGTTTATACTTGTGAAAAGAGAATAAAAAATTATTATATCTCAAGTCAGAAGTTATTTACCAAAATAGAGGGGAAACAATAAAGTAGAGAAATGTGAGAAAGAGAAAATAACTATACTAGTCCTCAGTCAGGACTCCAAGATAGAAGCTAGTCCTTAGGAAACTGGGGAAGGAGTCAGCCCTTTTCATTCACAGAAGGCAGTAGTCCAGGAGTCAGAATCTAAGCTGAAGCTGAGCTCTAAGCCCAGCATCCAAGTTGTAGCCTCCAAGCTCCTTCAAAGACTCTCTCCAGTCAGAAGATTATCTCCAGAAGGCAATCTCTTCAGACTATCTTCTCTAAGACCATCTCTTCAGACTGAGTTCAGGGCTTGCTTTTATGAGGACTCCTTATCTCCTTCCCTTTTCACATGGGCCAATCACAGCTTCCAAATAGTCTAGCACTGCCCAGAGGGTAGTGCTTGTGGGAATGAGTTCACACCTTCTGGAGAGGTGAATACTCATTGAAAGGGTTCACAGTTTCTGAGGGTGTGAATTCTTAAAAGAATTCAAAAGTTTCTGGCTGAGTTAGAAAAAAAGGGTGAAACTCTCCAAATATCTTACTGACTTCTCCCTTAGCACTAAGTAGGGTATGAATTCACTAAGTGGTTTTCAAGCTCCTCTACCTAGTTCAAGCTTGTGTTAATTCAATCAAAAGGTAGACAAAGGAGAGTTAATCCTGTCTTCAAAATCTAGTGAGGTACTTAAGTTAGTGTTAACCAAAGTTTTAAAACTCCAACTAGGCAAAGAAGATAAAGGATGCCCTCTTCACAAGAGTAAACACAGGCTAGACAAAGAGAACCTAGAATTTTCTTTCACAAATCCCCCTGTGATTCTTTGGGAGACTAGTCTCCCCTATGAATCAAATTTTACAAAACTATCTTGTATCTCTAAAGATCTTCTATCTAAAGGTGCATATATAGAGAGAGGAGTGAGAGAGAGAGAGAGAGAGAGAGAGAGAGAGAGAGAGAGAGAGAGAGAGAGAGAGAGAGAAAGACAGAGAGAGAGAGAGAAGAAATGTTTGCTAGGTGAACTGACAATAAGCCAATTGGGGGGAAATCCCCTGTGGCATATAAGCTTACATTCAAAATACTTGTGTTCATTCCCCCAAAGTTAAATCAGTTATACTCCAAAGTTTGTGCTGGATCTTCTGATGCTGTGGAGATTCTCTTTGGGCATCTTCATTGTGCCTCCTTCAAATAATTTATCTTCTAGATTCAAAGAGTTATTGAACTCTCTTTTCTGAAATGCTTCTTTCTCAGAAGAATTTTTTTAGCTTTATGGCAATTGTATAATCTCTATGGTAACTATACATATATCAGCAACTTTCCCTAAATTAAACTTTAAAGAACTGACTGAGACATCAGAGGAAATGACTTACCCATGGTTTTGCAGTTAATATGTTAGTATTGACTCCAAAGCTAGCCATTTGTCCTCCAAGTCATGTTTCTTTTTAAATATGTGTTTGAAGTCTCTTATACAAACAGTTTTATCTTTACTTGAATGCTTTTATATCCTTTCTGTATAAACATACATAAGCAGTATGTACATATATGTACATGTTTTTAACATGCAAGATACTTCAATATTATTAATATGAGGGAAAGTTAAGCAGAGAGAAAGCAAACCAATACAGCTTATTAATTGTGTCATATTTTTCCTGCTTCAGATTAATTAATTTTAAGTATACAGGTGAACAGAAAGTTTCTTTGAAACCTACAATTGCCATGCAGTGTGGCATCAACCTTTTCCTCTTTCCACAGAGAAGCCCCAAAGTGAAGATTCAGTTTTATACTCTTCTTAAAATTCTTCCATAACAAAAATTCTGCTAAAATGTGATCAGATCAACTAGAGATCAATATATTTTCCTTCATTTGGTGTTCCCATTGATGTCATTTAGCATCTTGGAAGTCATTTGAGTATACTTGAGTCAGGTAGTTGAGAATTAGAGAAAGCAGAGGACAGTGGCATTTTAAGCAGTCGGAACAGGGGTATTTTCTGGTTAGAGGATACATGATGGTATTGGAATGACACTGGGACTCAGAACTGTCTGCCATTCCTACCTTTTGCCAGGGAAGCATCTGGTTATGTTTCTGGGCCCATGAGGAATGGAAACATGGGTGAAGCCTGCATGGATGTCAATAAACCAAAGCCAAAATCTCTTCCAGTGATTGCTGATTTTTATATAATTGAAGAAAGGAACAGAGATCATTTTCCTCTTTCTGCCAGTTGTTCAACAGATGTGAGCCAGGTTGCACATGGGTGCCAACTTATATGCAAGGCGTACTGGCTATTTTAATGTTGGATACACTTGAAAGGGAAAGAAAGAAACAGAAAATGGTGACCTTTCTCCAGCTTTGGAGATGTTTTTTTGTTTTTTTCTTGATGAAATGTTGCTATGAGAACATCCACAAAATAAAAAATAAAAAAAGATTTCTATATTAAAAAAAGGAAAAACGAGATTCTTTCCTGAATGAACTTTGTTATTGTTGAAATAACATTTATCCTTTCAAGCAAAGATAGCTCATCATTTTTCAAAAGACTTTTTTTAAAGGTAAGAGTGACTCAAGTCTTGGCTTTAACCTTGGATACTCTTGTACCCTCTGTTCTATGTTAGGTAAATCATAGTAGGTATAATCCATAGGGTTTTGGCTGTGGAATCATGAAGTCTTGGGTTCAGATCATGCCCCTTACATGTCTTAGTGGTGCCAGTAGGGGAATATCCTTAACTTCTCTCCATCCCATTTTCTTATCTGTAAAACATTTGTAATAATTGCAGTAAGTAGAGTTGTGATGAAACTCAAATGAGATTGCACTTGGAAAACACCATATAAATGTCAGTTTTTGTTTGCTGACAGCAGTTTGCAAAATAGCTCAGATGAACAAATAGGTTCTCACTATTGTTGCCAAATTCTTCCTTTCCCTGCCTAAGGCAGCATGAGTACTACTGGTGTAGATGAGGGGCTGTTTAGTGGAAAGCTTCATATTGTTCTTGTATTCTTTTTATTTAAAGTATTTTATTTTGCTTGATAGATAATTATGAATGAGTGAATGAATGAATGCAAAAAAGTATTAAGTCCTTAGTATGTGCCTAGTACTGTGCTATGTGCTGAGGAGAGAAATATTTCAAAGAAGACACAAGTTCTGACCTTTAAGAAATTTACGTTCTAATAGGGGAAATATCTACATATGGAGAAATGGCAACCAAGGAAGTGAGTTTTATTTTCTGGATATGGAAATTGCACACGTGTGTGTGTGTGTGTGTGTGTGTGTGTGTGTGTGTGTGTGTGTGTGTCGAGCTAAGGGAATGTTAGAGGAGAAGGTAAATTAGTGGCCTCAAGGAAATGGTAAAGAGCTATGACTGGATGTCTGATTGGCTAGATAGAATAAGAAATTGAATTATTATTTGGATTCTAGGGTTGACCAATAGAGAGAATGGTCCAAGTGGGCTATGAGTCCCAAAGATGAGTGGGTTAGCTTTTCCAGAGGATGAGGAGTATGGATTCAAAGACCTAAGTGTAGAATGAGACTAAATTTGTCTCTATAAGTGCACCTGAATGGACTTCCCTGAGTCAAACCATAGCTATTTACAGAGCACCTACTATGTGTAGAAATGTGTAGAAAATGTGTAGAAAAATGTGTAGAAAATAGTGGGCACTGTGAGGGTCACAGAAGACATAGAAAACATTATTCTGATCATCAGATATCTTAAAATATTATGGAGTAAAATGCACTAACAAATAAAATAATAGGGAATAGTTTAGGTAAGAACTGTATAAAGATGACTAGAAGTGAAAAAAAAAAGAAATCATGGAGGAAGGAAGTGGGGTCAGTGAGGAAGACTGGATAGGCAGAACTGGGTCTTAAAGGCTTTAGATAATTGGACATATATGTATATATGAATATGTGGAGTTAGGAATAAGGATAGGGGCTGGATCATGGTTTTTTTTTTCATACCCACATAAGGAAATGTTATTAGGTCAACATCTCTGAAACATAAAGTCTTAGAGAGTTGCTTAAACATAAACTGAGGGTCTATATGATTTGCACTGGGTCATATAGCCAGTATATTTCAGCCATGGTGTTTGGGGACAGAATATGGAATCCCAGTTCTAAAAGGTGATTAAAATGGGCAACTGAGATTTTACTAGACCCAGCCTAAGAGGATGGTTTGCTCAGTCTCAGAGAGCTAAATGGTTTCTCTCTGAGAAGGCCAGTAGGTAACTCACTCTGATTTTAGTTGTTAAATAGTTGAAGATTTATTAACAACAATGAAGAGGATTAGGTATTAGGTTGAGGCTTTAGAGATTCTCTAGCGCTAATAAAATCCAACTGTTCCCAAACCACTGACCATGCAGAAGGTCTCTTCTGTCTCTAACATATGTTGGTGCTACACTCACTTCCTCTCTACCTAGAATCCCCTTGTTCCCTAACTGGGTACCTAGGCTAAGCACAAACAGAGTCTTTGATGGAAGCCAGAATATAGCAGTTAAGTCAGAGGATGATGTCAGTAGTGAGCGAGTCACCCTGGCTTCCACAAAGCCCACCAAGGCAACTTAGCAGTTCAGTTCACTACTAAGCTACGTGTTCTTGCGAGGTCTTGAGATGTTTCTTCAATGTCTGGGATCACAGAGGAATAACAGGAAATCACAACAGATGGTTGAATGAGTTTTCACCACAGGATCAGAAGAGAAAGAGATCAGCTCCAGAGTTGTTGCTTATACTCCTCAACTCCCCTCCCCCAGGGCTCTAAACTCTCTCAGAGTCTTTCTACAAGATTCTAAGGTCTCACCCTGGTACTTCCTGGTTTGTTGCATTCTGTCCAACTCCTGTTTCCACTCTGCTCTCTTGCTTGCTTCCAAAACTCCCTCGAACACAGTCAACATTAGCAAAGACTCAAAGACAATGATGAGCATGAAGTGCTTGTGTCTTATGTGGATCTAGGGGAGAGATAAAGGCAGAGACCCACATTTAGTTTCCAGACATCTCAATCCAGATCTTGGGAAACTAATCACATAGTCACGAATCCAAGAAATGAAGGAACATTGATATAACTAGGCTCTGCTTAAGACCTCTCCCATATGATTTTAAAGATTCTGTGGGCTGAGAAAGACCTATCTATTTTCTTTGCTGGTAGGATCCATTGCTGGCATGGCAACCCACCTTGAGGAATAGTAGAGCCATATTTCTGAGGTTATGGCTAATAAGTTACCTAAGCCTTTGGCTATTGTGAAAAAAATAAGAGCTAAAATCCAGTTGAGTGCATGTTAGTACGTACCAATTACTACAATATAAATATATGAATAGCAAATACTTTCTATGACCGGAAAGATAGTTTGTTCATTCTTCTAATATTGTAGTGAAAATGGAATGATATATCTTTCAGAGTTTGAAGAATTAGAATTTGACTGAGAATTGAATCATAGAAGGATTGAATGGGAATGAGTCTTAGGAAGAGGAATAAGTAGAGAATGAGGAAGAAGGTATAAATAGTATAAAGTGTATATATACATATATATATAGAGAGAGAGAGAGAGAGGAAAGAAGATCTATAAAGAAGTAACCTTTCAGTCTAGATGTGTAACTTAGGAATTGACCAGTTGACCAAGCATGAGGTGTCTAATCCAGTTGAGAACACTGTAGAAGTAGGATGAAATATTCATTCTGAGGAAGAACTTCCAGGAAATAGTCCTTCAAGCAATTGTAGAATCTCATAGTATGAAATAACCTTAGATGTCATATAGCCCAACCCATACATAAAACATCATGCACTAACCTTTGCTCGAATACCACTTCATCCTAGAGCACTTTCTCTCATCCTTTCTCATTCCACTTACTTCAATCAAACTTCTGGGAAGTGTTTCCTTACATCAAACCAAAATCTACCTCTCTATAGTTTCTATTAATTTTTCCTACTCCTGAAATTGGGGGGCTAAACATATCAAATCTAACATCTCTTCCTTACACTGAATGGAATTTCAGAAATTTGAAGACAATTATGAGGCCACTAATACCTTACTAAGTCTTCTTTTGCATAGGTTGAATATGCATTTACATTTCCTCCAACCCATTTTCATATGACATGTCCTGGGCGGTCCTCATCACTATGATGATCACACTTCTCTGAACACTCCAGATTATCAATGTCCTTCCTAACCTATGATGCCCAGAACTGAACCCTATATTCCAGATCTGACATGCTCAGATCAGAGTACAAGAGGATTATGAATGATCTCATTGTGGCTATTGTCCTTCTCTTAAGAGAGTCTAAAAGATTGCCTACTTACTCATCAAAAATTTAATAAGTGCCTACTATATCCCAAGGACATAAATGAATATTATTGGTTTCTCTGTCACATTGGTAACTCATATAGAGTTATAGAGTCCATTAAAGTCCCTTGTTCTTTCTTATGCATCATGCTATCTAGCTATATGCTTCATCTTCTCTCAGTCCCCTGCCTGTGTTATACTTATGAATTTGGTTTTATAAATAAATTTTACTGATGTCTTTGTTTTGACACCATTTTGACATAGATAATTTTTGACCATTTTGACACTGACAAATGTTATTTTGATATCTAGTGTTTGTTTTGACATTGCCACCATTTCTTGTGATATTCCTTCCCCTAAACCATTCTCAGAAAGTCATCCCACATAAAAATGAATTTTAATACAAGGAAATGAAACAAACTCAGTAAAACTAACCAATGTATCAGAAAAGTCTGGAATGTCATGCACTGTTCCACACTCATGATCTCCCACTTCTACAAAGAAAGAGGGAGACATGGCTTCTCATCCCTTTTCTTTAGTCAATAGATCAGGCATAAATATTTATTAAGTACCTATTATGTGGTTGAAACTGAGGATAAGAAGAAAGGCTAAAGTCAGTCTCTGTGCTTGAGGAGCTCATCATTTAATAGGAGAGAAAGCTTTGGGGCCAACTTTGGTCAATATAATTACATAGCATTATATCTCCATTATTTTGTAGTTGTATTAGCCATTCTATGTATATGTATATGTATATGGTTTTGTCTAGAAATGGAATTGATTGTTGACTGAAGTGGAGATTTTACTTTTGATTCTATTACATTTTAGCTTATTATATTGTGCCCAGTTTTCTAATTTGTGCATATCTTTTAAGACCAGGATATTCAAAGGTCAGATAGGTGGCTCAGTGAATTGAAATCCATGTCTAGAAACAGGTGGTCCTAGTTCAAATCTGGACTCAGACCTTTCCTAGCTATATGATCCTAAGCAAGTCACTTGACCCCAATTGCCAAAACTTACTACACTTCTGCCTTGGAATGAATACTTAGTACTGATTCCAAGATAGAAGATAAACATTTTTTTTAAAAAGAACTAGAATATTCAAAGTCAAAGAATATTCAAAATAGATATATCAGTATCATTTATAGAAATAAGAAATTCAGAAATGACAGTGTTACTGGAGCTATGCATAATATAAAGAGAAAATAATAATTTATGCTCTGTTTTTGTGTTCAAGATAAAAATGAGTTGTCCTGAGTCCATCAGGGTGTTTGTGTCCAGTGTCCTAGGCCACAGGTCAGTAACTTACAATATTTATGTCATAGGCAACATGTGGGCCAAGTTTCATTGTCATATGGGCCAATGATTGTGATATCCTCCTCTCTGCTACTTTCAAGACCCATGGCCCATGGTGACACAAGAGTTGGCAGAGCAATAGTATTCCTTCTTCCTCTTAAGAGTTTGTGGCTGGCATCTGGTTCCACATATATACTTGAGAAAGTCTGTGAATAGTATTTCCTCCTACCCTCTTTCCTCTCTGCCCCTTGACCTCAACCCACCAAGTGGAAAGAAAAAGATTGAAATCTTGGCATCACCAGTTGCAAGTTTGCTAAACCCTGCCTCATATCATCAGATTCCCAAACCAAAAACGATTCCTATAACATGACCTAAACTGAATGTTAATTTGTGTGGTAGCCACAAAACAGATGCAAATTTTCTCAGTCTTTTGACCCAGGGACAATGTCTGGGTTTGGTAGCCTTTAACACCAACTCCAATCTCTTGCTGATCAGGAAATAATTCTCTTAGAATCCTATACCTATACCTATACCTATACCTTAGAATCCTATACTGTTTGTCATAGTCACCCCCTTATATACATATGAATGATATTTCATAATTTTAAGATGGTTCTAAATTAATATTTTCTTAGTTTGTCCCTCTGGACTTCTTAATTCATTAAAGATCCACACTAACATTCAATTCAGATACAATATTTCAAAGAGTAAAATATTTCAAATATTAATAAGAAGAATCAAGCCAATAATCAGAGTATCTTTTTCTTAGATATCAACTGGAGTGACACTGTAGATTCTATTATCAAGCAATAAAATTTTCCGTCTTATTTATCATACTGCAGATACTTAACCAGAAATACATTTTCTTTAAATTGGTTTTTATCTTTGCTCCCAACACCAACATAAATAATAAAGCCTTTTAATGGTAATTTATAGGTCAAATTATTTCATTAATAGTGATATGAAACATTTGGGACTTTGGCATCACCATTAAAGAGCTCAAATTCAACATCAGTTGGATTAATTTATGCAGTTGGAAATTTAAAAATTAAAACACCCCAGTGCATATGCCTTTTGGAATACTGGAAGTTAAGTTTTTCATCTATAAAGGCCATAATCAGATGATGTGTTTCAGCAAGAGTTGCACAAATTTATGCTCCTTTTTGAAGCTTGCTTTCTCTTGTAGATTCATTCTATTATCACCTATGAAAATAGGAAGGAAGTAAATTTTTATAAAATAAATGGGGTATAAGCTTAGTTCAATATTCTTTTGGTCCAGGAGCTAGTGAGATTTTAGTGTCTCAGATTTAGAATCCATTTCCCTTAATTGTTGGTTGTGTATATAGTAGATCTTTTCACAAATGGATTTTCTCCTTTAAGAAGCAGTTTCCATTTAAGGCATTTTGACCTAGGTTGATACCATTCCACATCAAACCAGACAAGAACACATGTTTTGGAGAATAGGATCAACCTTGGAGTCAAGAAGACTTGGATTCAAATCTGACCTTTGAAACATGCCAGTTATATGACCCTGGGAAAGTTATTTAATTTTCTTCTTCCCCAGGCAACTCTAAGACTTTAATACATACATGACATATATATATATATATATATATACATGTAAATAAAACGATGATTTTCATGTTTGGAATTTCCACATTCTGTAATAAAATCACTAATCCAAACACCAAAACTTAAGACAAATCTCATATATAATTCTCTGGCCATGGAAATGGCTATTGTTCTTTCTTGACCTTCAATCATCTTTTCTATATTGGTTGATCTTCCTGAAGCAAATCAATTAATCCATGATAATTCTTCCCTCTCTGTTAAAGTCGTCCCTTCTACTAATGGCCCTAAATTGGGATCTATACCCTATGGTTTGAAGTCATGAGGCTACTTCCCCAATTTCCCCCTCTATCCTGATGTTTTCATGCTCTTCCCATGGTGAAGCTTAGGGAATCAAGCTAGAGAGGACTCTGAAGCTCTCTGGCCCTCAGATTCCCAGTGCAGTATATTGTTCGAGAAAGATGATTACATATATAATAGATTTTTTGGGATAAATATAATCATGGAAATAATAATAATAAATGATTATGCTCAATTTCTAAGTGCCTTACCAAAGCTTATATAACTAGCAAGTAACAAAGTAGGGACTGAAGCCCAAGATGCCTATTGTGGGTGAACTATCAATTAAGAAAGAATTTCAATATCTCAAATATACTTAAACTTGACTGAACGTAAATTTGTCTTTTATTTATTAATAAATGTTAACTTGACTTGTACTGAATCAGGAGGAGCCTCTAAATCTTTTTATGCCTCAGAATCTTCATTTTGACTCATGTAAGAGGGCAGATAGAGTAAATCAAGACTATGGAGTTTAATTATTATTAACCTCAGGACACTCTTTGAACAAGTTCCTGGTGTCACCATATCTGCTTGTAATATATGTCTTTTTGATAAAACTGGAGTGCAGCAGAAGATGAAGTATTTTTGTGGGAGTTTTCCAGGTGTTTGTTATCTGGATACATGGTAGTTTATTCTCTTTGATTTTCTGTTCTTAAGGAAGCCCTTAAGTTCCTATATAACTAATTACCTTCATTTCTCTGCACTCATTATCTAATAACAAGGATACTGCTTTGGGGGACGGCTGATATTTTCATCATTCTCAGGGCCATGAGAAGATCTTGTTCAATAAAAAAGGAAGTAATCCCAGTGGAAGGTTCGTAGGGGTAAACTGGAAATAAGGTTTTATAGCATTTTTCCCCCCTATCCACTCAGAAAAAAGAGATCATGAGAAAGCTTTCTATAGAAGAAATTATATAATAAATTTTGAATAAAAGAGTGAGTGAATGCTTGTACTTATTACTTGGGTGATGATGGACAAGCCAGTTACTGATTCTAGGCCTTAGTTTTCTCAACTCTAAATTTAGGGAATTAGACTAGATAATATTTTTAGGTCCCTTTCAGCTCAAAATCTATGATCTCACTTTTCTACATTGATCCAAGTCTCACCTAATTTTGCTTTAAAGTCACTATCTTTCCATATCTGAGGAGATAGGATTTTATAGACTTTTAAATACGGATTATGCAAAATTAAGTGAGTGAGAGAGAGAGAGAGAGAGAGAGAGAGGAGAGAGAGAGAGAGAGAGAGAGAAAGAGAGAGAGTGTACTTTAATTTAAAGGTAGCATCTGGCCCTTTGGGCCATAAACTTCTCCTTCTAGCTTTTCTTATTTCCTTTTATGGTATACACCCAGCAATAGAATAGGTGATTCTCCTCCCACATGAGCTCAGCCCTGAAGAGAGTCACAGGAATGCTGGGATGCGCCATTAACTCAGGGTACCATGATGAGAACTAGAAGTTTCTGTTAATTAATTAAATGATACACCACTACCTCCTTTTTATAAAAAAAGCTTCTAAGTGTGTCTGCTTGTCTTCCACAAGTAGTTTGTGTATTGGAAAAAATCTAACTCATTAACTATCACCTGAGGATTCCTTCAAGACACAGACATCCAATTTTTGAGCTTGAGGCTATGATCACAGGTTAAAGGTTGAATTGCGGTTTTGTAAAGAAACAGGGTTGGAGGAGATAAGACTGAGGAGAGACTCTAAATGAACACTATAATGCAAACTCCAACAACAGGGAAATGGGTTCGAGTCAAGAACACATGTGATAACCAGTGGAATCATGCGTCGGCTATGGGAGAGGGAAAGGTGGGGGGGGGGAGGGAAGGGGAGGAAAAGAAAACGATCTTTGTTTCCAGTGAATAATGTATGAAAACGACCAAATAAAATAATATTAAAATTAAAAAAAAGAGAGAGAAAAGAAAAGATCTCTGGCTGGGAATTCAGAAAGCCTGAGGTCTTCTTTTGTTTCTGATATGGAAGATCTTTGTGATATTGGATAACTGACCATTTCTCTGAGCCTTATATAAAATAAATGTGTTACTTAGATTTTTAAGATTTCTTTTTCCTCCAAATCCTCTCATCCTTTGTCTATCATCATTATCTTTGGGCTATTGCAATATCTTGCTGGATGGTCACCCTCTCTCAAATCTCTCTACTCCTTGTCATCTTCCACTCATTTGCCATGTCATCTAAGTAAAAAACAAGTTTGACCCTTTCATGAAACTATTCAATAAGCTCAGATATCTCCCCATTACCAAAAGGATTAAATTTAAAATTTTCTACTTCGCTTTTAAAGATCTTCCATAAAATTTTCTACCTTTTCAGCTTCTTACTTCATTTCTTCATCATATCATGCCTCCAGTATGCTTTGCAATTGAGTGACACTAGTCTCCCACATGGCACTCCATCTTTTGATTCCAGATTGTCTCCCACCCATTCCTGGAATTCTCTTCCTCCATTTCTCTCACTCTTGGCTTCCCTGACTTCCTTCAAGTCCTAGATAAAACCCCTGCCTTTTCCCTGAAGCCTTCCCCAGTTTCCCTTAATACTATTGTCTTCCTTCTGACATATTTTGCATTTCCTGTTTGTACATAGTTGTTTGTATATTGTTTTCTTCTCTAAACTTTCTCTAACATGTTCCAGTGCTGACATCCTCCCTCCCAGATAGCTACATCTTTTTCGAATTCCTTTTATATGTTGTCTTCCCTCCCCCCTCCCTGAGTAAAATGTAAGCTGAAGGCTTACATTTGTAAGAGAATTTGAATTCCCAGCCAAAGTGACTGGCGCTTAGTGAGTATTTAATAAATTCTTGTTGACCTTGATTTCACACTTTTCTACATCAACCCCTTTGCTTACAAAATTCCTTATGCCAGAAATGTTCTCCTTGCTTCTTCTCTGCCCATTTAATTCTTACTTAACCTTCCTTTAAGACCTAGATCAAAAGCCACTTCTCATTTGAAATACAAACAGCATGATGTAGGTGATAGACAACTAGGTATCATAGTGGCTAGACTTGGTGTCAGAAATACTCATCTTCATGAATTCAATCTAGTCTTAGAGACTTAGTAGCTCAGGGACCTTGGCTAAATCACTGGACCCTGTTTGCCTTGGTTTCTTCATATGTCAAATGAGCTAGAGAAGGAAATGGCAAATCACTCCATGATCTTTGCCAAGAAAACCCCAAATAGGGTCACACAGAGTCAGGCATGATTGGAAATGACTGAACAAGGACAACAAATAAGGGGCAGTCAAATTCTGCCTCAGGTATTTAATGATTCTGTGACACTGGGCAAGTCCCTTATTCTCTATGGGTCACAGTTTCTTGATCTATTAAAAGATGGTGTTTAACTTGACAGTCTTCAAGATTCCTTTCACATCTAAAGTGATGATTCCCTTCTCTTTATATAGTATCATTTTTGTACCTTTCTTATCACTTGATGGGTTAGATTTTATTTTGCATTATAGTTATTTCTGCATATCTAAATTTTTCCACTATATTATAAACTCCTTAGGTCTAACACAGTGAATGGAATGCAGAAGTTTCTTGATAGTCACTGGTTGAATAAATAGGCGAATGACATTAATGAGCTCATTTGTTATATTGTCCAGAGAAATTGATGATATTTTTATTTGACATATATAATGGGAGATTCTTTCCCCAACACTCAGAAAAGGATTGGATTGCATCACATATATGTAAACACTTCTCAGGATGCATTCTCATAAGACTTCTAGAGTACTTTTGAATTCTATCCTAATGCTCTATCTTTATCCTCTGAAAAAAGAGTTATCAAATTTGTCTCTGCGTGTCTGTCTTTATTGATTACAAATGTTCCTGATTGTTAAGACCATGGAAAATGGCAACAAACTATCAATTCCTCATGTTAACAAGTACCACATTCCCTCTAAACCATCCTGAAGAAGAAGAATAAAAAAGACCAACCCAGATGATTTAAATCACATATTTTATAAAGATGTAGAGAAACAGACTTTTGTTATGGTGCGAGCTTCCTTCGATTGGAATTAGAGTTAAAGATGGACTGTTTTTCTTTGGGGTTGGCATTTGGTCTTCCTGTAACCCATAATAGATTCCATCCAGATGCTACATGTCTTTTCCCCGAAAGCAAACATTATTTGGGAACTTGAGTGAAGGAGTGGAACAAAGCCCTAAAAAGACTAAATTCAGGGATTGCATCATCAGAGTCCCAAACATCCTCACAGTGAAACCCAGCTCTCATTTGACTTTGGCATTTGTAAGTAATTCCCACTGATCAAAGAGGATTTTTCCTCCTCCCCCTTTTCTATTTTTCATCTTGGCAAACAAATCGTGTTCGAAAGGCAGTGCATAGGAATCAAGTAGCTCTGGGCATCACTGTAGTAGCAAAGGCAAAGTGGAATCTGGGAAAGGCGATATATTTCAGAATTGATTCAGCAGAATACATTAAGTGCTAGAGGAAGATAATTTAGACCTTTTTGTTAACATAATAATTTACAACTGTATAATTATTAGGAGTTGCTCTGGTTTGGGACAAAATTTGATATTTACAGTTCAATGAAAATTATCTACCACTTATGCTGACACAAATCTGAGCTCCCGAGTTACGATTATTGGGAAGATGTGGGGTTACAAAATACCCACTTTTCTGTAATTAGATTTTTTTTCATTTTTCCTAGGGGATGGGGAAGAGGGAGGAGGGAGGAAGCATGGCCTAGGATTATGACAGTGGCAGTAGAAAGTAGGCAATTTATCATCATGGTTGGCAAGTAAAGTGAAGGAATGTGGGTCCTGTGCCTACATCCTCATAGCATACAGAGCTACAACTGGACTGGCCTTTATAAATCTAGTCCAATAACCTCAGATGCCAGATGAGAAAATTGACAACTAAAGAAGGAGACCAACTTGCCTGTATCACCCAATTAGTTGCTCTCCCAGTTAAGGCAAAAACAGAGTTCTTCTGACACTATGTACCACACTGTCTGTAGCTACAAAATGATGGTGAAGCATTGTAATTAATAACAATCAGTCTTACAATCGGAGACCACTTTGGGTAAGAAACTGTTTTCATACAAAGCCTGACTCACGCTGTATTGGATTGCTAAGGCTGGATTGGAGGTTCTCAAAAAGAATACCAGCAAAGCTCAAGTTCTGCTGTTTCTATCTCCCATCTCCATGTTTTGTTTCGTTTTGATTTTCTCCCCACCACAGGCTTTTCCCAATGCCTGAAACACACTCTGTCCTCATCTCCAGCTTGTAGAATCCCTGGCTTCTTTCACAGCTCACTCAAGTTTTTGTGAGGATAAAATGAGCTAATCCTTGTAAAATGCTTTGCAACCTTAAAGGGATATATAAAGGATAACTATTAATATTTTATGCATTGTATGTATTTAAAAACATAACTCTGAGAAGGGGTGGATGGATTTAATCAGCTGATAAAAGGGTGAAGAGCCCTACCTTCCATCACAGCCGAATTTCATTTGTATTTAGACTAGCTCTATTCTCCAGGCTTGGGGGAAAGGGGCACTCCTATAAAATAATAAGGGAGGTGATCGCAATAAAATGTATAACCAATTCACCTTTAGGTAGCATTCTATACTTCTAAATATGCTTTCTACAACAGTGCTTTGAGGTGTGGTTCTCACAGGAAGAACACAGATTCTAGAGTTGTAAGACCTGACTTTGAACCTTGGCTATCTCATGAGCTATGAGCTATGTGAGGACTAGTACCTCTGAATGGAGGGCTTGCTGAGACCTTTTTGGGGCCGCTCATCCACCTTTGCTGTCTACTTTTCACCTCACTCTCTCCTTGGCTTCCCAGAAGCTATAGCACACACAAGGGCCACAATTCCACATAAAACCATCTCAGCAGACAGGCTAAACCAGGTTGATGGTAGCTGATAGACTTCAAACACTTTGGTGAGCCAGGGAGCTGTCGATCCTAATAGTGGGAAGACTTTTCCTGGCAAAATGGGCAGAAGAGGACAATTTGTTCCAACAGCTTTGATGGTGCAGAAGCAGGTGCTTCTTAGAGCTTGGTCAGACATGGAAAACACCAAGGACACTCACTTCATTTTGAGTCATTGCCAGCCATCTTGACTTTTGTCTTGCCACTGGACTTCAATGACTCTGGAAAAGAGAGTGAGGCTAATAGTTTGGTGCAACTCTGCCTCGCTTAAATTCAATTCACAGACAATGAAAGATATCATCCTGTGTTGCCATTGGGCCTCTTCAAAAGGAAGGAAAAATGACTTCCTACATGACATTGCAAAAGTCTCTTCTGTGCAGTTCTTGGTTTTCTCATCTGCCAAATGGTAGGGTCCAGGGGTGGAGGCATGGGGAATTTGGATTAAATGACCTTTTCAAAGATTCCTTTTAACTCTATTTACCATAAAGCATCTCCCCTCTTCAGATGAGAAAACTGAGATTTAGAGAGCCGTTGTGCCTTGACTTACGTCACACAACTGGTAGACATTCAAGCATAACCTCAGATCCTTTTCTGAATCTCTTCCCAAAAGAGATTGCTAAGGATTAAGATCCTCTGTGAAGAAACCTTTCTGTGTGCCCTCTCTCTAGGAAGCTAAACTGGAATCCAGCTGTCGGTCAATAACACTTTTGAAATGCATACTCTGAACCAAGCACTCCTGGGCCCTTTAATCTTAGGGTTATCTGTATCCCCTGAACTAGAAAGAGGTTGATTTTCTACCACAGACAGATTTCTGGGGAGGGGATCCCTAACAATCAGGCTTTTAGATCAGGAAACATTTTTTTTGTTTGCATTTATAACAGTGAACTATTCTGACTACAAGCCCAAAGACTGCTTTAATAGGAAGAGACCTAGCTGTCTTGGTTATCTTTTTTTTTTCATTTGAAATAGAAGCTTCAATTGCTCCCCCATCCCCCAAGGTAGGTTATTTCTAAAGGCAATTAGAGATCTCTGAAATGAAGGCTCCTGGAAAGGAAGCAGCCTGAGCACATCCTCCCTCCCTCTCAAAGCTTGAGCCCCCCTCCATCCATCTATCCATCCATCCATCCATCCATCCATCCATCCATCCATCCATCCATCTCTCCATCCATCCATCCTTCCCTGAGAATCTGCTAAGGAACCCAGAAACAATAAAAGTGTGTTAGTGCAGGCCTAGAATTGACTGAAATGGGCTTGTCAAGTGTCAATTTATACAGAAGGTGATGGGGTACGCACTGACATCATGTAATCAAAAGGAACAAAATTATACCATGTGTGTCTTGCCTGAGAAAAATAGATGGCAACCGAGAGAGCTACATTTCATGCTTCCTGCACAGACCCTCAATACTCTTCTTTATTCTCTCCTCTAGCATCTCTTTAACTCTATAAAGTGTGGGGGGGTCCAAATAATCAGAGCCTTGCTTGCTTTTGTGGATTCTCCAAGGCATCAGGCTTCAGTGGATCCGACCAAGAGCCAGCCCACCTCAGCAGGTACTAACTTGTTTAACAAAACAGGCTGCCGACCCGACCGCAGAGGGAAACTTCGAGGGCAAACCGAATTAATCATTCTTTTGGCAGGCCCTGAAAAGTTCACTGCTTGATTGGAGCAGAAATGGGGGGAAGAGAAATGGAGCCTTCCATCAATTGTTACTCAATTAGAAAGCTGATTTGAATGTTTTAAAAATGTCTTTCTTTGCATAGCAGTTCCCACTCAGCATCTAGAGATACCCTGGAAGGCATATTTAAGGAGGAACATAATTTTAGAGCAGATAGGTGGGGGAGGAAGATGATTGTTGGGAGGCTGCCCATGGCAGAAGAGGAGGAGGAATCCTGGATGGGGGTTGATTTCCTCCTCAGTGGGCTGGCAATGCATTCATTCTCTTGGGACTGCCCTGCCATCTCTTCTCCTTCTCTCCCAGAAGCAATCCCCATTTTTTGAAATTGTGCCCAGGCAGGCTGGCTGCTACCATCATGCTTTTTTCTTTGGGGACAGACAGAAAAACAGTGATGATAATGCTTTCAGTGGCTCCATACTTTGAGTAACCTTCCCTGCACCATTCTTTTGCTCCATCCCACATCCCAGAATAAATCTAATTTAAATTCACTCTACTCATTGGGACACAGCTTCTCTACCTCTCCTAAAGGTTAATCTTACCATCTCTAGTGGGACATTCTGGAAAAAAGACCTGAGATTATCTGAGTCTCATTCCTAATTCTGCTGCTCTTTCAAAGATCTTGGGTAAGTCTCTATTCTTCTTTGAGTCTCAGTTTCCTTTAACTGTAAAGGAATGGAGCTGAAATAAGTCCCAACGTAACATAGACGGTCAGAATTTAAAAGAGATTGTAGGAGGCATGTAGTTTAATTTCAGTCAGGAAAACTGAGGTCCACAGGATGAAATATCATACCTAATGTTGCATAGGTAGTAAGTGGCAAGACTGGTACCTCTAAATGGCTGATATATTTCTCACAATCAATAAGGATATAATTTAAGCATCAGAATTGGGACTAGAGGAGTATTCTACATGGTCTTAGCATTCTTAAACTTTACCTTTGCATATAGCTTTACAGCACAGGGAGATTCTAGGGAGGTGGTGGAGTGCCAATTTTTATTTTTATTTTTATTCCCCCCCCTCAGAAATCCTTTCCTTCTGGCTTAGAATGATATTGAATATTGGTTCCAAGGCAGAAGAGCAGTAAGGGCTAGGCAATGGGGGTTAAGTGACATGCCCAACTTGGAAGTATCTGAGGCCAGATTTGAATCCAGGACCTTCTGTTTCTAGGCCTGACTGTCTATCTACTGAATCATCCAGCTGCCCTTCTATAACTTTCAAAGGGACACAAAATATATGTTAGAACAAAAGCAAGAACCCCCCCCCCCCAAAGTGGTATTAATTCCTTTTTCTGTCACCTAGCTCTCAAGGGGCCTTGTGAGGTTCAACATGATATAGTAAAGCATTATCTTTCCCCCTAGTGACATGGCCTACTGTAACAGTTAAAATTAGTTTCTCTCTGTCAAGGAGTATTATATTTTATGAGGTTTATTAAAGGTTAAGGATTAAAAAAATACAGAATAAGAAAGCACATGTCTAGGCCCAGAGAGGCCCATTCAATTTCACTTACATCATGAGAGACGCATCTGCTGGGAAGTGGAAGTAGGAAAAGACCCTCAGTAGGCAGAGAACTCCTTTAAATAATAATTTGTGATCTCGCCCAGGTGAGAATTCAGTGCGATTACAAAGCATTCTGGGAAGTGAGCCAGGACTTCTGGGGACTGGAGTCCTGGGTTCAAGTCTCCATTTTTTACACTACAGTTTTCTTGTTGGACACTTTCATTGTCCTCCCAGAATTGGGGAATGTGGCTTGAAGAAAATTAGAATATTGTCTCTCTGAATTCTTTTCTTCTTATGTATTTGAGCCCATGACTTGTGGTTCTTTGTCACTGTTTATATAATGAGAAGAGTTATTCTAGATTTAGTAGAAATTATAGAATTATTGCAGAGGCACAGAAGATGGGCCCTCTGCAAAATGAGGAAGTATTTCAAGTTTGCCTTTGTTGATCTTCACGGTCCATTTTCAGAACTTATGTCTCCCTATTGGTCAATAGTCCCAGTGTCCAGCCCCTCACCTCCTCATACCCTTGCCCCTAGGACAATTGTTCAGTGAGTTATTGATTCATTATTCATTTGTTCATTCCACATACACTTATTAAACTAACTCTATTCAAGATACTGAACTAGGTGCCAGACATATAAAAACAAAAGCCAGACAGCTCCTTGAGAGCTGGGACTGATTTTTCCCTTCGTATTCTCAGCCCTTATTACACTATTGGACACATAATACCCACTCAATACATGTGTTTTGATGAATTTCCCTCCAGAAACTTGCATCACCTGCAGGTACTACATGAACACATGTGCAAATATGCAATATGGATTCATACATATATATGTACATATGTTTGTTTGTATACATACTTATATCTGTAAAGATAAACAAAGTCAACATATATATCAATATATGCACATATGCATTTGAAGGGGATGGGTGGATGTTTTCATTCTTCTCCTCCTATGTTAATTATCCTTTAAGATTTAGCTCAGATCTTCCTTCTTCCATGAACACAGCCTTGATCACCAATGTGGCCCACAATCTTCTCTTCCTTTTGGGAATCCCAATAATAAGCTGCCCATCTGACCAATTTTCAGAGTCTACCTTGTAATATTTGCTGGCTGGATTATGCATATATATATATGTATATACATATATATATCAATCCCACAAAAAAAAACAACTAGGGAGATAGAACGAAAGATATAGATAAATTCTGCTCTGTCTTTAGATAGTAAGCAAGAAAAATAAATATCAGTAGATATAGATTTATATCTGTCTTTATTCATCCATCCAGGTTTCTATCTATCTATCTATCTATCTATCTATCTATCTATCTATCTATCTATCTCTCTGTATGACTATCTGTCTGTCTAAGTATTTATGTATTTATCTATTATCTGTCTATTTATCTCTCTGTCTATGTGTTTATGTATCTATCTAGTGATCTATCTGATTCTATGTGTTTATCTATCATCTATCTATTTATGTATCTATCTGTCTGTCTAGGTATCTCTTGATCTGTCTGTCTGTCTATGATTCTATCTATCTATCTATCTGTCTGTATATTTGTCTGCCTATGTATCTATCTATCAACCTGTCTGTCTGTCTTTGATTCCATGTATCTATGTATCTATCATCCATATTTTTAACTATCATTTGGTAGTAGAGGAGGAAGTAACAACTAGTGGGGATTAGGAATGGATTTAGGAGGTAGAAGGAAACACCCATGGTCAAACTTGGAAGGGAGTCAGGAATTCCCAAAGGTAGGAGGAGTGAGTAGGGAGAATATTCCAGGCACTGAGGAGAGTCACCTGTAGAAAGACATAGAGCAAGAAGGTGGAATATTGTGACAGGAAGTACAAGGAAGTTAGTTTGGTGTGGCTGTAGAGTGAATGAGGAAGAGTAATGTGATAGGAACCTGGAAAAGGAATCTAGAGTAAAACTGCGAAATACTTTAGATACCAAACAGAAATCTATGTTTTGTTCTAAAGGCAATAGGAAACCTCTGGAACTTCCTAAACAGGAGTTAATATTTCTGTCCTTTTGGAATATTAATTTGTCAGCAAGCTTTATGGAGAATGGATTATATTGGAGAAGAGACTACAAGGAAGACAAGGAGAAAGTTACACAGTAGTCCAGGCAAGAAAAGATGATAGCCTTAACTGGATACAGGAGGGGAGGGGCAGTTATACTATAAAAATACAATACTAATAAAAGCTTGCATTTATTTGGAGTCTTACTAGGTGCCAGGCCCTGTGCTAAGTGTTTTGTAATTTCTTATCTCATTTCATCCTCACAGCAAACTGGGATGTAGGGCTTTTAGTATACCCATTTTATAGTTGAGGAAATTGAGACAAACTGATATTAAATGACTTGACCAAGGATTCAAACATAGTGAATTTTTGAGGTAAAATTTGAACTCAGATCTCCTTGATTCTAGGCTCAATTATCTATACACTTCACCACATTACTGTCTGCTATAGAAGTAGAGATAAGATATAATTGAGATATGTTATAAAGTACCTACTCCTCACTTCATTAACCTCTGACTCAGCTATCAAAATATTTCAAAAGGGAAAAGCTGAAAGAAATCCTTAGAAACTATCTAGTCTATTGATTTTGTTGTACAAACAAGGAAACTGCATCTCTAAAAGTCACTTAGATTGTTGCATGGATGTTTTAAGTTTTTATTATTATTTAATTATTTTATATTTTTCATTGCATGTTTGAATGATTAAATGAATAAATGTGAGCAACATTTGTGGAGGAAAAGTGAGAGGGGAAAGTCACTTTCTCCAAAGGTGGCTCCTGAGCATAGTAGGCAAGAACCTCTGATTTTTCTCTGTGTTGGGATAATGTAGTTTTTTCTTAAAATTTCAATTTATTAATTTAAATTTTTTAGACTTCTGACCTTTCTTAGTATCAATATTAAGACTATTAAAGGCTAGGCAGTTTTCTGGAATCAGAGATCTCGGAAGTGTCAGGTCATATTTGAACTCAGGTCTTATTGACTCCAGACCTCTTGATTTCTCCATTGTGCTTCCTAGCTGTCCTGGGAATAACATGGCCCCTCTAAGGCCATTTATTCAGACAGGATTCCTTATACAAAAAGAGGAAAAAGAAAGAAAGGAAGAAAGAAAGAAAGAAAGAAAGAAAGAAAGGAAGGAAGGAAGGAAGGAAGGAAGGAAGGAAGGAAGGAAGGAAGGAAGGAAGGAAGAAAACACGTTTCTTCTAGCCATCCTGGCCATCATGATGCTGTGAACAATTCCCCATCTCTAATATACCACACTGACTCTTCATTGTTCAATGCCTATATTTTTATATACAAGAGAAAAAAAGGAGCTTGGAAAATCAACAAGCCCTTTCCAAAAATGCCTTTCTTTAATACAGAATTATTTACATGGTACAATTTCATTTCTCTTAGAGTAATCTTGGATGACCTTACTCTTCCCCCAGTTCCACTTTTCTCTCAAACCCTTCTGGTTGCTAAAAATAGAGTAGCTTCGGTGATAGAACTTGGGAAAATGCCACTGGGTGCTTCACTATTGAAAAAAAAAATCAAAAAACAACAAAAACCCCCCAAACAAAACCATCAGATAAAAATATTGGGACTTGGGCTTTATCTATCACTGCACACTCTTTTAAAAATTGATTCACTTTTCTGCCAACCCAATATGTCCATGAAATAGCCTCACTACTGCTACAAGTACAATTATTATTCCGCCTGAGGTGATTCTTGTGGTCTGAAGGCCCAGCAAACATCCATTTATCCTGAGATAGATTGGAGATAAGGCAGACAAATGATTGTCAGTCATGCCACAACATGACAGTCATAAACCTGCCTTATGGCCTGATGGGAGTACACATGAGTGTTCTTCAGGTGAAGGGGACCTTTTATAGATGGGGTATGGAGTTTTGCCTTGAGGCAAGGGTCTTCTGGGTTCAAAAGTCTCAGAAAACAGAATTATCTGAATCTTTAATCTGACAGACCTGTGCTATGTTAATAGGGATTACATTTCTCAACCCAGAAAGATTAAAATTTATATTGCCATCCCTTAGCTCTCAGTTGGACACTTAGAGTTATGTTTTCATTGTTGACAGACACAATAAGTCTTGTATACACACATACTTGTCATCCATTAGAGCCATATTTGTTCATTTAAGAAAAAAATATAAATTACTCTGCAGCTTAGCCATCCATTGGAATAAAACTACATTTTTTCAAAGAATAAAAATTATCTAAAAATGAATAATGGGTTTCTTGCAAAAAAAAAGTAACTACTGACTTCTGTAGAGCTTTGTGCATTAATGTTTACCATATTATTAATGGTTACATTAGCTGGAAAAAGTATAATCTCAGGACCTACTTTCTAATCTCTGCATAAAGCCTTGGTGAAAGGTCAGCTTCGGAATCCAGTGCAAGGGCCAATATTGATAAGCCTAATATAGTCCTCTTTGTATCATATTAAGTCGTAACGACCTCTGAAACAACATTTAACTTTAATGGAATCTTCAGAGCCTTCAAATTCAGTTTCCTAAGAGGAAATTAAATATCGGTAGTTGAAACCATGGCAATACGAAAGGATATATTTTGTTTTGTTTAAGAAAGGAGTGAAACATAACATCGAAATGTAATATAATGTAATTTTAAACATACATTTGAACAAATTCATATTAAGAGTAGCATTATAACACGTAAACATCAAAAGCTAGAACACAAAAAGAACCCTGGGGACTGCCCTGTCCAATGCTCTCATTTCACAAATGGAGAAAGAAAGATTCAGTGAGATGCAGTCGCTCAAATTCACACAGTGTGTAAGTAGCAGGGCCAAGATTCAAAAATACACCTCCTGACTCCTGAACTAGTGCTTTCCCCCCCCCCCCAAAATGGCATACTTTGAACCTTATAACAAGGCTATTAGGATATCTCTGGATAGTTTTTCCTGAAAAATAAGCTCATGTTATTGGGTGGAGTCAGTCCCACAGAGGAATGCTTCCTTTGAGGCTTCTAAGGGACACACTGGGACGCCATACTTCCTGAAAATTTCCAAGGCTCTACAAGTCACTCAATAGACACAATGAGTCAAAAAGAAAGTCAATTATTAGTGTGAGGCTGTGACTCCCTTATATTTCATTTGGACCTCTTAAAGTGTGAACTTCTTCCAGGTGTGTCTAGACAATTTTGCACCTTGTAAAGGAGCTGAGGTTATGCCATGGCTAAGAAAACAGTTCAACAGCTAATAGAAGCAATGATCTTGCCCTCAGGGTATATATGGCTTCTGTATTTCTTCTACATCTACTCATGTCAATGGACCAAGAAGGGAGATAGAGTTCAACAGGAACAATGACAGTAACAACAACTGGGGAGACCCCAACCATAGAGCTGTTTGACAATGAATTGATTGGTTTTTACCTACTTTGAAGAGCTAAAGATTTGGGGAGTCAATAAAGTGTTATAGATGCTTATCTTGCAAATTACCAGAACACAGAGAGAATAATTATATGGAATACCCACATAGGTTGTGGGCAGTAAGAATGAGGTTTCTTATTCAAGAGATCCAATCTTATAACTAAAAGAGAAATAAGGATATTTCTGCTAGTTGTATAAGAACAATCTTTCTTTCCTTTTTTTTTCCCTCAAAAAGCATAAAAATATCTGTGCTAAGGATTGTGACTGAGTCAAAAGTAAAGATAATAGAGATCACTGCTTCTGATTGAGGTCAGTTTGAATGACTAAGGCAAGATGGGAACTCAGAAAGGACTAAGCTCTGGACAAGATCAGGAGCAGGGGAAAAAACCTCTGGAAGAGAGACTATTTAGGCTAATCAGGAATTAGAAATGTCAGCTAGATTCTGTGTTGACAGAACCCTCCTGGATTAGGAACCCCATAGTAATTCTGTACTTTTTTTTCCCTTTCCTTGAAATCCCTTGAAGGAAGCTAAAGTCTTATTTTCTGCTCTGAGCACAGAGACATTTTTTAGAACTTTCTTTTCTTTGTTGATGTTTATTTCATTTTATAAATTGCATTAAACATAAGGAGGTACTTGTCTAAAAGTATGTATTGGAAATAATGTTAAGAAAAACTAATGGCAGGCAGGTAGGTGGCTCAGTAGATTGGGAGCCAGGCTTAGAGATAGGAGGTCCTGGGTTGATATCTGGACTCAGACACTTCCTACTTGTGTGACCCTAGGTAAGTCCCCTAATCCCTGTTGCCTATCCTTTACTGCTCTTCTGCCTTAGAACCAAAACATAGTATTGATTCTAAGACAGAAAGTAAGGGTTTTTTTTTTTTAAAAGAGAAACCAATAGAAAGAATAACATTCTCAGAAAAAAGTGATTCTTAGAGCTGAGGTGTTTTGCTAGAGTACTGTCTCTGACTGGGGGCTTGGAGCTAAAATAATAATGATGATAAAAAATAAATAGAGAATTAGAGATTATTTACTTAAAACTTAGTAGAACAGAGGAAATACTTATTTAGGAAACCTACCTAAGAAATGAGTTAGTAGCTAGATATGGGGACTAATAAAAGTATAAATTAGTTTTGCTTCTTTACCTTCTTACAACATCTACAAGGATAAAGAATCAATGTATGCACTGATGTTAGGTTCATTGCTGGTTGCTGAGTTTGCTTTCATGGCCTTATCATGTATAAAAGATCTGCTTAAAACTATACATATTACTAGATATAAAATCATCCATTCAAATCTAAAAAGAAATCATTTTTAGAGGATGCAAATGCAGTCTCAGTGAGACTTACCCATATATCTTACTACTTCTGTTATTTGCCCTTTGTATCCTGAAAATGTGCCAGATTCTAAAAGGGACAAACCATTACATTAAGATGGCATAAGAATAGTAACTGCAAATATTCCCCCATAGAGATGGAATGTACTCTTCAACAAATATGCCCATCGTCTGTGGGGAGTGTTGGCACAAAATTAGCATAGTCTAATACTGAGGCAGTGCTGAGTGGCACATATTTGGCTAAGACTTTGTACGCCTGGTACTTAAGGGATTTTTCTTCTCATGATGTTGACATTTTGTTTCCTGCTAGAGTTAGGGTCTCTATTGAGGAAAGGTTGGATGAAAGGGAAGGAGTATTACTCAATGAGCAACTTGGGTCTCGTTCTCTCTTATAGCTCAACTGTATTACAAAGGGTAGTTCTTTCTTGAATTTGGGGCCAACTCTCTTGGTTGCTAAAGAAGTCAAGATTCTTGAATCTGTTTCCTTTCTGAAATGCTACTGTTCTTCAAGTCTGTGTTTCCATAGGCACAATGCAGTTCTGCTCCCTGTTGGATGTTATGCCTTAAATTAAATAAGTAGCTCCTCTACCAAGACATCCTCTTGATAAGGTCAGGGGAGTAGCCTCTACTACCCTATCTATGTATCATCAGTGTTCATCACGATGCCAAATACATATAGAAGTGCATAATAAATGCTTTCTGACTTACCTAGAGGGATCTAGGAAGCCACATTCCCCAAATGGTTTCCTGTCAACCTTTGCTCAATGTCCAGTTCAATGAGAAAACCTCCCCATACTTTTTAAAGAGTATGAATATCTTTAGAATATTAATCCCTCATCACTTCATTTTTTGCTTCTTACTTTCAATTATTATGTCAACAACCTACCAAGACAGTTTTTGTGGTGAGGAGACCTGTGATTTAATTGGCAGGGGAATTCCTATTGAGGAAATCCCTTCTTTCAGGGCAGATTATCACCTGCTTTGCAGCTTATGATCTTGCCCAGTAAACTGAGAGGTTACATGAACATAGTTAGTGGATGCTAAAGGTAGGACTAGAATCTAGGACTTCCTGTTCTACCAGCTCTCTGGCCATTGCACATTACTACCACTCTTTAACAAGTCATTTTTAAGGGGTGCCTAGAAAAGTTTTTTTCTACATATTGAGCAATGTTTCATAATCATGTTATTTGTTCTCACTCTGGGGTGAGAGTATTCTTCATTTTATTTTATTTTTTCTGAAGCTAGAGGGAAGAGGAGAGCATACTCTACCCTTTTCTAGCCTGGCTTATGTCTAGTGTGAACAGACTCATGTCTTTGTTGTCTTTAGCCATATGTATCTACCAGCTCAAAAAGCTTTCCCCAAAGCATTTAAAAAACATTTTGGAAAAATGTCAGCGAACAGGCAGCCATGTATATTTACATGAAGGGAAGAAGGTTCAGCAGAATGAATGACTGACTCTGTCACATTCTTGGATCTGTGAATCTAGGCACTGTGGGCAGTAGTGACCTACTGACAACCAGGTGTGGCTTCTAACTACACCTAGGGTATAATGTACCTAAGGATTTATGCCCCCTTTCCAACTTCCCTCTGAAACCAAAGAACACTACTCCATAATACTTAAAAGGGATTCTGTGAACCTTTTATTCTGAGATGCTGAGATTACGCTATATGTTTTTTGTCTCTCTCCCACCCATCCTTCTCTCTCTCTCTTTCTCTCTCTCCCCCCCCCACTCTCTTTCTCTCTGTCTCTGTCTCTGTCTCTCTCTATCTCTGTCTCTGTCTTTGTCTCTGTCTCTCTATCTCTCTTCCTCTCTGTCTGTCTGTCTGTCTGTCTCTCTTCCCCCCCCCTCTTCCTCATTCCCTTTCTCTCCCCCATACACACATGTGCACACATACAAAGACATCCCATCCTTCCCACTATTTATTCCCTACTAGAAAGCACAGGTGTACACTGGTGCCCTCTTTCAAGTGTATAGCTTTTTTAACTGTCAACAGTTCCTGGGGGAAGACTTGGCATCCTTTCCTAGTTTCTTCCTTCCTTAAAAAAACCTAGAATCCAGTCTTTCTCAGGTTTTTGTTTAAAAAAGGATTCATGACTCTGCACTACAGGGGAATGTATTCAGGGGGAATCGAATGACACCAGAAAGAAAAATGATGAAATTACTGTGGTATCACAGTTAATTCTGGGCCCACATATAATAAATATGCTGGGAACTAGGCCATATCCCCGCTTAGTTGCTCATTTTCTCATCCAGATCTTGCTGAGTCAGCCTGGCCCAAATCTTACAGTCCCTTTTTATTTCTCAGGCTGAGTTCTTCCAGAACTTCCAGATTGATATTCTCCATATTAAATATGCCTGAGGGAAGCAGGTCATTTTAGTTCATTTCCCACTCAGTACAATATGATTTTATCTTTAAACTTTCTGGTGGAAGGGAAAGGTAGCAGGTATCCTCTTCTCTCATAAAGAGATAAAAAAGATAGCATCAAATATTTATTTGTTTCTCTTCTTATGACTCACCGTTTCTTTTATTTGTTCAAAATAGTGAATAATTATAGTCTGGCTGAGGGAAAAATTAGTGATTTAGGGTCTAAACAAGACCATCTGTTCTGAAGCATCTGTTCTGAAGGTTTGGGATTAATAATCTTAGCCCTAGCATCAGGTCATTGGACTCAGAAGACTTGGGAGTGATAGGTTTAGCAGCCTTGGAATTAGTAGTCTTGGGAGTGTTTGAATTACTAGGTTTCATGACCTTAGAATCAGATTTGGTAACCGTGACTTCAGACTTGGTGGTCTGGAGACCTTGGTGTCAGACTTGGTGGTTTGGTGTCAGACTTGGGGTTAGTGGTTCTGCCAACCTTGGAGTTAATTTCAGAGTTGGACTTCATGATTCTGGGACCTAGATGCTTGATGGCCATTTTGGGGCCAGTGCAGTGGGCATTGGACTTAGGGACCTTGGGAGTAAGGAACTGAACCTCCAAGGTCTTGGTGTATAGAGCCTTGCTAGACTATCCTCAGAGACCTTCATGGATTTGATATTATTAGCCTCCGTTTTCTTTAGGCCTTTCTTGTGTTTCTTGGCAAAGCCTGTATTTCTCAAAATCTTAAGGTCAACTGCTTATCTCTGTGGCCTTAGGATTCTTGATGTCATTTCTCTGCCATTTTTATGAATTGTTGTGGGTGGCATTGTTCAACCATCATCAGAAGAGGCTCAGGGCGAGAGAAAGAAAGAGCTCATATATTTCATGACCATCTAAAATGTCAAGTACACTGGCAGGTCCTGGGGAAATGGAGTGATAAAAGCCAAGGTCCTTGACTTCATGATGGCTAAAATTTGGCTGAGGTTAAAGGTCACAAATAATGTCAATAGATACACATACACATGCATACACATGTATGCTGGATGCCAAATGCTTAGTATAGACAATTCATACTTCAGTAATTTAGAACATGGGTCTAGCTAAAGAGGTCTCTGCAGTCAAGAAAGGTTTTAGGAAAGAAATGTAACTTAAGCTGGACCTTGAAGGAATGCAGGAGTTAGATCTGAAGAGAAGGGAAATCTGGGCATTATTCCTAACTGTGCCATGAAATAACTTCAGAGTCTGGTGGAAGACCTGTAACTGGGAATGGTTTGTCAAGGATATGGCCCAGGGTGCCAAAATTTAAGAGTCTGACTGCACTTTCAGAAGAATAGAAACACCTATCCCACCCTCCTCTATCTCTCTCACCCCTGGCTGATATTCTCAAGTTGAATTTCTTCTTTCTTCAACCCTCACTTGCCTAACTGAGTCCCAGGTCACTTACCCGGATAGATTTGCATTTAAAAATCCATTTTGAGGGTTTTCTTCATTTTGCTTGCCCCAGATGTATTTTGTGAAACTTTCTCTCAGCGTGTTGTTCAGAATTTTCCCTGTCCATAATGCATGGAGAAGTACTGATGAATTTGTTGTTAAAAATTAAAAAAAAATAGATGCCATTTACATTGATTATTATACAAAGGATCCATGATTTCACTTGTGTGAATACTCCCTCCAACATCCCAAATGGGTCAAATCTTTTCATGTTATAGATAAAGAAAGCTCACAGAGTTCAGTGAGTTGCCCAGGGTTATACAGCCAGTAGGTGATAGAACTTGGATTTTAACTCAGATCTGGTGGCTCCAAACCCTGGGATTTTTCAACTGTTTGAAGATAGCTAGCAATGAACAGAGCCATCCCTTAATCAATGAATATTTATTAATTGCCTGCTGTTTGGTGGATTATTTTCTATGTTCGCCTGAAATAGTCAACAAAAGCTCTGCCTAACATTCTGATGGCCTTGCACTCATTCTTTTAACATTCTAGGGGTGGCAGGGAAGCACTCAGTTGACTGTCCATCTATTATTATTTGTTCTCACTATACTGACTGGTCAATTCCTTTTCTGATTATACCATTCCTGGATGATATATTTGATGCCACTTCTTGAATGAAAGTCATCTTGGGTAATAGACCATAGTCTGATTACACCCATCAAAGAGCTCTTCACTGCCCTTTGTGTCTTTTGCAGTTCTGACCCTTTGAAGACTGTGGGATTCCCTAATCACAACCATATTCACTGGAAGAACTTTGGACTAAAAATAAGGGTTGTCAGGGAGCAGCAACTCATTTTTGGAAAAAAAAAAATCATTCCAGTATTACATGTTTGTTTTCATGTCTAGAAAGAGATGGCAAGAATTTAACAGTAAAAAAAAATCATTTGGAGCTCAGAAGTTTTAGTTTTACTTTTGTTGAAAGCAAACTCTTTACATCATAAGATCTCTGAAAAAGAAGGTGATATAAATTATAAATAATTCTAGACTGGCAATTTGGAATTTTTTGTCAGTCCTGAGGCATCTTGTCCAGTGTGTCCAAAATTATAACCATGATAAGCATTTATATAATATGTACACAGTGCTTTGTAGATATTATCCCATTTTATGCTTCCAACAATGTTGGGAGGTAGGTGCTATTATTATTACCTCCCTTTTATGGTGATTGAGTCATAGAGAAGTTAAATGATTTGTCCAGGAATGTGTCTGAGGCAAGATTTGAACTCAACACTACATCTAATGATTTAGATATAATAGAGACTAACTAACCAAAGAGATTCAGAAAAAAAAATAATTCCAGTGAACTTATAAGTCAGAAAAGAAAGAATATAATGAACTCCTCAGCTAAAATGACTTGATCATTGCTGGAGGAACTCAGACTTAACCTGCCAGAAAGAAGAGAAGCAGATTTTGCAGGCTGAAGGACCAACTAGAACAGGGAAGGGCAGGAAGGAGAGAGAGTCAGAAGGAAGGAGAGAGAAAGTAAGAGGATCTGGACCGTTGGAAGGGACTTCTTTTTGGGAAGCTCACCAGAGAGGTTGACCTGAACAGATCTCTGAGTTGGCACTATCTTCCTGTGACTTCTGACAAGTATCCAGTGAAGACAAGCAGAGTGAATAGGACTTTGTTAAAAGCCATTCACCATAAGAAGATCTCCTCGAAATCCCCAGAAAGTCCTTGAACTTGTTACAATAGCTAGAGCAGCCAAAAAGTCAGGACATCTCCACAACTGACCTCAGAGGGTGAGGCAGGCAGGCAAAGCCTGACCCTGCCAGACTTTGGGGAGAAGGGGTTCAGTTACTTCGAGGGCCCTCCCACTCCCTCTTTCCTAGTGCCTCATTCCCCAATTCAGTTGCCCTACCCTTCATTTGTTCCCTTAGAATAAACAGCTGTTCAGAAGAGCAGGTGGCTTCATAGTACCTAAGAGAGGAAGGAGACTTTGAAGATTGGAGGGAGGAAAGTTCTAGTTCTCTCCTCAGAGAGGGAGAAGCTGTTTGTATCATTCTTCTTTTAACCAAGTCTCTGAGGGAATGGAAGTTTGTGATCTTGAAGGCAGTCAGAGTGGGGTTTGCCAGGGAGAAGAGAGAGGGGGAATCAATCCATCCTCTTTCTCTGTCTACTTGACTCCATTCCACCTCTCCCTCACTCTGGTCCTGACTCAGTAGGAGGAGACTCCATTCTCTCTCTCCCTCTATATTACAATATGGAGTAGTTACTTCATTAAATTAATGGGGTAGTCAATTTATCAGATTGACTTAAAGTATCAGTTTAACCTAATGATGACAACTTTGGTAGTCCATAGCTACAAGTGATCAGTTTCTCGGTGTTCCATTCTAAAAGGATCTTTTCCTTATGATTTCTGGATCTCATACCATTGAGTGATTTTTTTGTGGAGGTACTTTAGCAGCCAAGAAAGTATCCAAATCAGATTACATTACAGCAACCACTTTGCTCGTGTTAGTTTAAATCAAATTCTCAAAACATTCGTTTTATGCATTATGTTACTGAACTCTACCCAAATAAGAAAGAGGAAGAAAAGCTTGCAACAGACCTGACATAGTCATATTATTTTCATCACAGAACTGAAGAATTGGAAAGACTAAACAGAGAATTTGATGGTCTTGGAGGCCATCGAGTCTAACCTTTAACAATAGGCATCCCAGCTACATGGTCTGTGTTCATATTTGCCTTGGTGAATATGCAGCTTGGCGTCAAGCTCAGAATCAGGAATGCCTGGGTTCAAATCTGGCTTTAGACATTTCTTATCTGTGTGACAGTGGGCAAGTCACTTAACCCTTTTTCCTTCAATTTCCCCATCTATAAAATAAGTTAGATAAGGAAATGGCAAACCACTCCATGATCTTTGCCAATAAAACCCCAGATGGGGTCATGAAGAGTTGTCCATGATTGGAATGACTGAACAAGAGCTAAGATTGTTTCAGACAAAGAATACAAACTGAAACAAAGTTCCTTGATTTCAGCAATTAGACCTGCTACTCAGGGTAACTTTATTCTTTGAAGAAATGGACATATGCTTCCACTGTCTAGCATGCAAAAAATATTTAGTTTTTATAAACCATAGGATTATAGAAAATAAGATGAAAAATGAATTAAAGGAATATATCCTATTATAGTTCATCAACATAGATATGGGAAGCTTTTTTCAAGAATATTTCTTTTGCAATGTAGAATTCAACAAAAAAGACAGAATCTGGATATAAATATCATCATTATTGCTACCATTGATCAGTATTATTAATAACAACTGATGTTAAATAGTACTTTAAAGTTTGCAAAGTCTTCTATAAGGGCAAGGGTAGGAATAGAAAGCCTAACCTAATTAAGGTGGAAGAGACTCCAGAATAGTTAAATGCTAAGCAAAAAATTGTAGTGAAGACCATCAGATGAAAAGAAAAAGAAACTAAAGGTATTAAAATAGGCAATGAGGAGACCAAGCTATCACTATTTGCAGATGATATGATTGTCTACTTAAAGAATCCTAAGTATTTTATATTGTCTAGGAATTTCTCTTTCTAATTCTTGTTGCTGAGATGTGTTGAAAATATATAGAAATGCTGATGACTTATGTCAGTTTATTTTGCATCCTGCAACTTTGCTAAAGTTGTTGATTATTTTGACTAGCTTTGTGGCTGATTCTCTAATTGCTACAGCTAGTGTTTCTCGTACAATGCTATATAATAGAGGTGATAATGGGCATCTTTGTTTCACTCCTGATCTTATTAGGAAGGCTTCTAGTTTATCTCCATTGCAGATGATGTTTACTGAGTGTTGTATTTTGTCAAAGGCTTTTTCTGCAGACCTTCTTAGAGGTGAGGTCTCTCTTTTTGTTTTGGATACTGTCAATTTAGTTTTCTTCTTCCCTTTATTAAATTAGATTGACCAGTACTTTATCTATTTTATTTGTTTTTTCGAAGTACCAGCTTCTAGTCTTATTTATTAAATCAATAGTTCTTTGACTTTTGATTTTATTAATTTCTCCTTTGATTTTTAGGATTTCTAATTTAGTCTTTGTCTGAGGGTTTTTAATTTGTTCACTTTCTAATTTTTTAGTTTGCATGCTCAATTTATTGACCTCTGCCCTCTCTAATTTGTTAATATATGAACTCAAGGATATAAATTTCCCCCTGAATACTGCTTTGGCTGTATCCCATAGATTTTGAAAGGATGTCTCATTATTGCCATTTTCTTCAATGAAATTATTAATTGTTTCTATGATTTATTCTTTAACTAATTGATTCTGGAAAATCATATTGTTTAATTTCCAATTAATTTTTATTTGCCTCTCCATGTACCCTTACTAATTATTATTTTCATTGCATTGTGATCTGAGAAGGTTGCATTTATTATTTCTGATTTTTTGCACTTGTTTGCAATGTTTTTATGCCCTAGTACATGATCAATTTTTGTGAATGTTCTATGTGCTGCTGAAAAGAAGGTGTATTCCATTTTGTCCCTATTTATTTTTCTCCACATATCTACTAGCTCTAATTTTTCTAAGATCTCATTCATTTCTCTTACCTCTTTCTTATGTATTTTTTTGGTTTGATTTATCTAGTTCTGATAGAGGAAGGTTCAGATCTCCCACTAGTATAGTTTTTCTATCTATTTCATTGTTGAGCTCCACTAGTTTCTCCTTTAGAAATTTGAATGCTATGCCATTTGGTGCATACATGTTGAGTACTAATATTTCCTCATTGTCTATACTGCCTTTTTTCAGGATATAATTAACTTCCCTATCTCTTTTTACTAGATCTATTTTTACTTTGGCTTTGTCAGACATCACGATTATGACTCCTGCCTTCTTTTTATAAGTTGGTGCCCAATAGATTTGGTTCCAACCTCTTACTTTTACCCTATGTGTGTCTACTTTCCTCATATATGTTTCTTGTAGATAGCATATGGTAGGGTTTTGTTTTCTAACCCACTCTGCTATTCACTTGCATTTTATGGATGAGTTCATTCCATTCACATTCAGAGTTATGATTACCAGCTTGTAACAGTTAAAATTTAGGGGAGACTGAGGCAGATAGAAATTAGTTTCTCTCTGCAAGGAGTATTATATTTTTTAGAGGTTTATTAAGGATTAAGGATTAAAGAAAATACAGGATAAGGAAAACGTGCCTAGGCCAGAGGCCTAGATAAGACCTCACCTACATTATGGAAAGAGCCACGTCTGCTCCAAAACGGATGTCCAAAAAGAGAAAAGAGACCCAAAAACCTTTGCCACCAGCTTAAATCCTTCCTCGATCTCGGCCCACCTCAGAATTGCGTGCGATTACAAAGCATTTTGGGGAAGTGGAGCAAAGGCTTGTGAGGATTGTAGTCCTGTATTCGAGTCTATTTTTTACAGGCTGTGTATTTCCCAGCATTTTGATTTCTACTCCTAGTCCTGCCTTTTCTTCTTTCACTATTTCCTTGTACACTAATGTTTTATTTTTAATCGGTCCCTCTAATTCCCACCCTTATTTTACTTCCCTTTCTACCCTCCTCCCTTCTTATTCCCCTCTTATTTCCTTTATAGTCTTTTTAAACTACCCTTCCACCCACTCCCTCCCTTGTACTGCTTCCCTCCCACCAATCTGTTTGTTGCCCTTCTACTTTCCTATAGGGTTCAAATTCTTTGCCCCAATGTAATTGATTGTTCTTCCCTCTTTGAGTCAATTTCAATGCACATAAAAGTTGAGTATTTCCTATCTCCAACCTCTTTACCCTTCCAGTATATTGATGTTCTCCCTCCTCCCACCATGTGCTTCTTTGTGATATATAAATTTACCCCCTTTTGTTTGTTTCTTTTACCATTTCTTTTAGTATTAACTTCTTTTTTTTAGGTCTATTTGTATATATATATATAATATATATATATACATTATATATATATATATATATATATATACACGTATTATTTATTTATGCATACATATATCTATATACATATTTATGTCTTGGCATTTTATCCTATACAGTTTGTCACTGTTCCCTCTATGTATAATTCTTCTAGCTGCCCAGGTAATAATAACAATTTTTAAGAGTTATCAATGATCTCTTTTTTAATAGGGATACATATCGTTTTAACTTATTGAGTCTCTTAAAAAACGTTTTGGGTTTTTTTTTTCTTTTTTCTCTCTTAATTACCTTTTGATAATTCTTTCAAGTTCTGTGCTTAGGCTTCAAATTTTATGTTCAGGTCTGGTCTTTTCTTTACAAATGTTTGGAATTCTTCTATTTTGTTAAATGACCATACTTTCCCCTGTAAGAATATAGTCAGTTTTGCTGGGTAGTTGATTCTTGATTATAGACCTAGTTCCCTTGATTTCCGGAATGTCATATTCCATGCCTTTTCGATCTTCAGTGTAGATGCAGCTAGATCCTGTGTTATCCTCACTGTGGTTCCATGGTATCTGAATAACTTCTTCTTAGCATCTTGTAATATTTTCCTTGGTCTGATAGTTCTTGAATTTGGCTATAACATTCCTGGGTGTTGTCAGTTGGGGATAATGAAAAGGAGGTGATCTGTAGATTCTTTTAATCTCTATTTTCCCTCTTGTTCTAGAATATTGGGGAAATTTTCTTGGATAATTTCCTATAGTACGATGTCCAGGCTTTTTCTTTTGTCATGGTCTTCCAGTAGACCAATAATTCTTAAGTTGTCTCTCCTGGAACAATTTTCTAAATCTTCTGTTTTGTGAATGAAGTACTTCATATTTTCCTCAATTTTTTCATTCTTTTGATCTTGTTTTGTAGTGTCCTGCTGCCTTGTGAAGTTGCTTGTTTCTAATTATTGTATTCTGGTTTTTAAAGACTGGATTTCATCCCTGGCTTTTTGATCATCCTTCTCATTCTGGTCTGATTTTCTGGTCACCTTTCATCTCCTTTGCCTCATTTTCAAGCTGATAAATTTTGGCTTTCAAGACACTGTTTTCTGTTTCCAGATGACTTACCTTGCTCTTTAAGTTCTTTTCCCAGTTGTCTTCAGCCTCTCTTAATTGTGTTCTGAATTATATTTTGAGTTCTTCCAAAGCCTGTATCCAGTTCACTGGGGTTTCTGTTCTTTATGCTTGGTGTTCCCTCATTCTTCTCTGTTCTGTTTGTTCTTTGTTCATTGCCTATATAGAAGCTGTCGATTGTAATTTCTTTTTCTTTTTCTGTGGTTTGCTTATATTCACCCCTTCTTTACTCCCTGCAGTTGCCTGCACTTTTGCTCCTTTCATTTTTTTTGTTGGATCTGTGGTTTTGGGCTTTTCTGTCAGTCTTCACCCTTGAAGCATAGTCAGCAAATCTCTCAGCACAGTCTGTCGGGGAGGGGTGTTGGAGCTTGAGCTTCCCTGCCCTATGAAGGATTTGATGGGATTAAGTCCATATGGGTTGAGTTGGATGTGCCCTGAGGCCAAAACCTTAGGAAGAGGGAGGCAATATGGAGTGTCTCCACTGCTACAACTAGGCTGCTCACTCTGAGCTCTCTACTTCTTCTCCAACTGTTTCCCCATTGCATGTGTTTGATGCTCTGCACCTGGCACAGATTTGCCCACATGGTACTCCCTCCAGACCAACAGCCTTTCCCACCCAGAGGTTCCAGCTGCTGCTGGAGGCTTAGCACTCTAGGTGGAGGAGGGGCCTGGGACCTTCCTTCTTCCTTCCCCTTAAACCTGAGTGTTCTCAAATTCAGGCTTTTTTTTTTGGGGGGGGGGTGTACCTTTTAAGTTGAGTCCAGCAGGAGGGTTCCTTGTCTCTGTCTTGTCATTAGGTTTGATTTTCAGTCCCCTAGGAGTATTTAGTTTGTAATCAGTAAGGAAGGGTTTTCACAGGTCTGAAGTTTCGCTGCCTCTACGCAGCCATCTTGACCACGCCTCCCCTGTAACATGTTAATACAATTAGGCTACTAAGTTTCTTCATCATAAAAATAGGAATAATGATACTTGGGCAACCTATTTCAGATGGTTGTTGTGAAGAAAACAGGTTGTGAACAAAAAAAATTTATAAGCAATGTGACCTTTTGCTCTTGTATATACAGCAATATAAATGGTTCACTGAGGAGAACCATGATGAATCTTCTTTGCCACCGAAGTGATGTAATTTTGCGAAACCAAAATAAAATGCATTAAAATGGGAATTGTGATTTTGTTAGAAGAAAAAGAAGTGTTTTAAAAGCTCCAAAAGTTTCTAGAGAATGGTACCGGTAGTATTTAAAAGAATTGGGTTAATGTCCATACCTGGGAATATTATAAAAATTTAGCATGTAATCAATAACTAAGGTTAGAGTTTTGAGGGCGAAATGCTGTTATGAATTATCTCTTTTTGCCTTTTGTGCCTGTGGTAAGGGCATGTTGGAGGCAGCTCAAACCATTCTCACAAGAATCCATTGTTAAATTTTCTAAGCTAAAAATCAGTCTTTGACTTATTGTTTTGTTGCTTGTCTTTATTTAAGAAAGTGATAGAGAAAATGTCAATAAAAAATTAAATGTAAAAGACTTTGTCTAGGGTGCTTTACATGATAGTTGATTATTAAATTCTTAGCATCATACCTCTGCCCAAAAGATATACTCATAGTCCTTGCAGAGGTATGCAAGAGAAAAGTAGCACTTCTTTTCTACCTATACTAGCAGGGATAAGAATGAGTTGAGGACTCAAAGTAGTAAATCTTACAATTACTTTGAGGCTTTTGTGAGAAGGAGCCCTGTACAGCTAGAGTTCAGTTGATTTTACAAATGTTCCCTACATATATATTCTTTTACTTTAAATTTTTGTCTACTATACCTCACTGATACTGTGTATAAAAGTGGGAGAATGCTCCTCAGTTTTGTGTGTAGGCAGACTATGTTATAGTTATTAGTAGAAGGAACCATGCTGATTGGGGCTCATAATCTATAGATTTCTGAACACTGACCATAAAATACACCCGGGTGAGTCAATGTTACAGTAACTTGATTTAATAATGTTAGGAAGCCAACTCAGGAGGCATAATTTTAAACTCTACTTTTAGAAAGGCAGTTCTGCCTTAGATTCCAAGATAGACTCATTCTAGGAGTATGAGTGCAAGTTGAGGGAATATCCTAGAGGTGATGTTTCAGTACCTTAACAAAAATGCCCTTCTTTCTATAGAGAGATATGCATCAAAGTGGAAAACCATTTAGAATACTAATTTTTAAAATATCATAGTGAAGGATAATAAAAAAACAACTAGTAGTATTATCTCATAAGATGGTAAAATGAAATAGAGGATAAAGTCAATTAAAAAAAAAAAGCTTAGTTGATGAACCAACTAAGCAAAGTCATATTAAAGGTTTAGAACAATAAAACTAGAAGGGAGAAAAATTAAAAATGGAGATCTTTGAGTTTTTATAATAAACTGTTTCACCATCAACAATAACAAACTTATCACATTTTAACTTGAAAATAACAGTTCTATATTTTTATCAAGAAAGTAAGGAATGCTTTTTCTGAAAATGCTTCCTCATCAAAGAGAGTAGAGCCATCATACCTGGACTTTACTAATGGAGTTCTCACTGTGCATATAGAAGTAGAGAAAATACTGCAAAAAACAATGATTAAAAACAAACAAAACATTTGCAATTGACCCAGGACACACTGGGGAGATCCATGTTTGAGGTGAGTCAGTATTGACATCATTTAACGATTGACTCTCAAAGTATCTGAAGGAGAGGAAGATATCAAAGACAAGGGGGAAAAACAACTTGGATCATATTATTGTCAAAAGAAGGTGAAGAGGAGAACATTAATAACTACCCATTAATATGCTAACTTCCCTATCTTTGTAACATTTTATGAGAATATGCACATGCATCAAGGGCATCCTTAATGACAATATTAGAAAGGAACAGATTGACTTTCACAAGATTTATTTCACAATAGACTGAATACTGGCCATCATAAAACTGATGTTGAAAATACAAGATCCTACTGTGATTGTTGTTTGTTAACTATAAAAAAGCATTCACCTATATAGAGAAAAATGTCACCTTAAAGACTCCTCCCCCAAAGGGTTTCCCTGGCATCTACAAATAGTACACACTTTGACAGAACAATAGAGATAACCATGTTTGATGATACTCTCATTGTTAATATCAAGCAAGGTGTAAAACAAGGTGACACATAACCACCAAAGTTGTTCTACCAGTCATATAGGAGATCCAGTGCAAAATCCATGTTATAGAAATATCCCTTATGAAATGTAAGATAATATTCTCTAGTAAATGCTTCTTTTTTATGGCTAACATTTTACTGATGACATAATTCTGAATCCTCATTGAACATCTATCTGAGAGATTCCAAAGATTTTGTCTGACAAAGAAAAGAAAAAGAATTCTTTTAATGTTTATTGTGCAGTCAGTTAAGTGAGCAATCTATGAAATTCACCTATCAGCATTTCAGTCATGGCAGATTCTGTAAATGGTCCTGGATTCAACAGAAGAAAAGCAGGTTGAATTATCTTTTAGAAATTGCAAAGTTATAAAAACAACTTGAAAGTTCTTTTTTTAATAAAGGCCCAATTTTCAAATACCAGTATTATCTTATATGGTTGTTTATGAGTCATGGTACACATGTTCCAAAGAACTGACATGAGAATCACTTAAAATATAGTGGAGAAGAAAATATGGGAATGAGATGACCGAAGCACATTACAAATGATTTATGACGAAGTGATGCAAAGGGTGCCTAAAAGGAAATTAATGCTGGAATATGAAGAAAGGTCACATGGTGAAAGGGAAGGATGACTAGCCCATTACAGTATTGGTATTTTTATGAAATTAAGAGAAATAGAAGATACTTCCTCTTATGTGAGGTGGATCTCCTTGTTCAACTAGTTAGGATGACCTAGGCAAAAGTTGCAAAGAATAAAGAGGCATAGTTGGGTTGTGATTTGTATAATTAGAAGGGATGTTAACACACATGAGATAATTGATCCATTTAAGAATTTGAACATGCACTCATTGCCAAGCAGAGTGATATATACATAGTGCATGTTTAATATAGGTTTATTGAATTGTATTTTTGGTTTAATTTTCTCACAAAGAAATTTTATCCCTCCAAGTTTAAAGATAGCTGTGTGATACTCTCAAAGGGATCTGAAGATAAATGTATGAGGATCTACTATATTCTAGAAAAGGAGAGGAAGAGATCCTACAATAAGAAAACCAATTGGTCAAAATGTGTCTAGCCCTAGAATATAAAGCTAGAAGAGAACTGAGAGACCATTGGAGACCAATCCCCTAATTTTATAGCTGGAGAGATTAGCACTACTAAGATGTGGAGGTACAAAGGGCATTAGAGATGACATAGCATCCTTTTCCACTCCACCCCATTTAGTATTTGAAATGTTAAAATGGAATCAGGGAGTTTGAATTATACCTCAGTCCCTTATTAACTATATGACTCTGGGCAAGTAACTTTTCTGAGACTTGATTTCTTTATCAGTAAAATAGGAATAATAATAGTACCCACCTTTCAACAGGGTTGTTATGAGAATCACAGTGATAATATCAATAAAGCATTTTGGAAATGCCAAAGCACTACAGAAATGCCATCTATTATCATCATGGCCAATAACATAACTACGATTGAGAAAGGTGAACGGGAAAGGAAGTGACTTTTATTATGATAAACAAAACTTTAAATGAAAGTGAATAAAGGAATACTTGGCAAGCCACTCCTGGAAGATGCCTAATCCTTAGAATAGGTGGTAAAACATTAGATTGTGGCCAAAGGGTCTGGCTTTGGTCACAAGTATCCTTCTGATGTAGTAGACAGGTCAGGCTATCCTGTATCGAGAGGCCATTTGGTGACCTTAACTTGAGTTCTGGGGTGGCAGTTGACCTACTTCAGTTTGTAAATCTCTAACCATAGATATCTTTATTAATGTATTAATTTTTAAATTTTGGAAAGACAAATTAATTAAACCATAAATCTCCCCTCTGATAGATTTGTTGGTAAACGTGCACTGGTCATGAATTACTGGCAAACACACTTTTGGAACCAGCCATCAGTAATTCTCATACAAGGTAATTTAGTTAGTACATGAAAATATTGTATCCAGCGACAAGTAGCTGATCCGAAAGAAGTGCTGAGGTGTGTTACCATGTAGTTACTTCATTATGCAAATAAGCATCCCCAGAGCACCATTCCAGAAACTATTTGTTCCTTTCACCTTTAATAACCTGAGATCTCTGTTAGTGATGTGTGTAGATGAAAATGTGTTCCCTTTGCTAGTGGGTAAAGATATTACAAATGCATAATTCTTCAGTTCTTTTTTCTGCTTCCTACTTTAGAATTCTATTTTGGCAAATCTCTTGGGCTTGCTTGATATGGAGATGAAAAGCTATGAGTTCCAAAGTTAAATCTTGAGTGAATCTTTTTTTTTTTATTCCTGACCTAATATTTCATCAGTCTAGGAAGCTCCCTCTACCAATTTCAGATCCCAATAGGACGCAAGTCCCTTGAGGACCTGTTTCACTTTTTTGTCTTTGAATAGGCCACCTAACACAAGTCCTGGATAGAAGCACTCAGTAGATGACTGTCAATCTATTTGCTACCCATGTCAATCTATATCTCCAGTGGTTTTTAAAGATTTGCCTGAAGGCACTGAGTAATTGTGACTTGATGATGGTCTCACAGCTAGTATGTATCAGAAACTAGACACAGGTCTTCCTGATTCTAATATGGCCCCTTATTCTCTCCTGACTGCTGCCTCTCATCTTGAGTTAATCTTGGCTGATTTAGAAGCCCAGTTTCATAGTAGCCCCAAATGCTACTTTCCCCACTCCTCTGTACTGTACATTTTTTCTGCTCCAGCAAACACTTTGATCAAGAGACTCCCTGAAAGGGAACCTTTTAAATTAGACCCTTTTCAATTTTTCCCCCTCTAACGATGTCAGAATTCCCTCTTGCATTTTAGTCAGCAGCCTCCCCAATGAAGAGCTGCTGACTCACAGTAATACTGTCATTTTGCAGATAGTAAGTAGCCTTTATCTGGAAGAAGGAAATCTAGCACCACTTTGAAGACTGAGACAGAAGACAAGCATTTCACAGTAACACTGCTCACATGCACTAATGAAATGTAACCTTACATCTTTCTGTTGCTGTAGAGTCATTTACAAATCTCTCTCTCTCTCTCTCTCTCTCTCTCTCTCTCTCTCTCTCTCTCTCTCTCTCTCTCTCTCTCTGTCTGTCTCTCTGTCTCCCTGTCTCTCTCTCCCTCTCTCCCTGTCTCTCTCTCCCTCTCTCTCTGTCTCTCTCTCTCTGTCCCTCTCTCTGTCTCTCAGTCTCTGTCTCTCTCTCTCTGTCTCCCTCTCCCTCCCTCTCTCTCTGTCTCTCTGTCTCTCTCTCTCCCTCTCTCTCTGTCTCTCTCTGTCTCTCTCTCTCTCTCTCTCTCTCTCTCTCTCTCTCTCTCTCTCTCTCTCTCTCTCTCTCTCTCTCTCTCTCTCTCTCGCCCACTCGTTTCTGTATGACAATGAAGGAGAATGAAGGAGTCCTGTTTCACAGGTTTGTAATATTTACCCTGGATATTCCCAGAATTTAATCACCACTAGCTTCAACCTTGGCAAAACTCTTGGAGGCTTTTGGTGGAAACGTATGTTAATCCTGCCAACACATACTATATTAACTGCACTGATGTGGTAATTTAATTAGCAGACTTCAGAATTAGTAGGTGACATGTACGGGAAATGAACCAAAGGTGTTTCTCACTTCCTGGATCTTATCAGGAAGGCTATGGAAAGCTTGTAAATTTCTTCTGAAGGCTTTTAGCCCCAGAGATACACTTTGGTGAGATGAAGTCAGAATATCCTTTATGAAAAAAACTCAACATACTATACCCCTTTTTACCCTTCAGGACATAAAGAGAATTTCTTCTAATTTACTTTAATTAAGTGAGGGTGACTGGAAGACACTTATTGTCTTGACATATTTTATTCACAAACATGGATTTTAATTAATAATCAATTAATAAGCATTTAATAAGTACCTACTATGTGCCAGTCACTGTGCAAGTTCTAGATATTCAAAAAGAGACAAAAGCAGGTTGCCATCAATGATTTACAATCTTACTTTTTTTTAAGTTCAATTTCAAAAATATGTAAAAACAAATCCCCAAAGTTGATCAATCATATTGGGCACCATATTAAGCTGTCATTTCCTTTTAATTAATGTGATTAATTAATTTAATTAATCTTCTTAAAAACCCTTACCTTCCATCTTATAATCAGTACTGTCTATTGGTTCTAAGGCACAAGAGTGGTAAGGACTAGGCAATTGGGGTTAAGTGACTTGCCCAGGGTCATACAACTAGGAAGTATCTGAGGCCAGATTTGAACCCAGGGCCTCCCTTCTCTAGCCTGGCTCTCAATCCACTGAGTCACTGCCCCCTCAATTAATCTTTAACAGATATTTTTTTCTGTTCCTCTGACACCTGTATTTCCTCTGTATAACCATAACTCTAGCGGAACCTTTTTTCAGAAGACTGTGTGCTCCACTTTCTTTAGTGATACCGATTGAGAAAGCACTTCTTCAAGTATCTCTCTCTTCCTCTTACGTACAGCTTCATTTCATATCAGTTGTCATTATAACTCATGGAGATTATTCTACCTTTCAAATCTGTGCTTGCTTCTCAGTTTATCTTTCCTCTATTCAATAGACCTTTTCCTCTTTCTGTTTGTTTTCTGCTATTCAGGTTCTTCCCTAGACCCCTGTATATTCTACCTTGTTTCTTTTCCTTAAAAATCCCGCACCTTAATACAATGTTTCATTCCTTTAAGACTTTAATGCTTTTGAAAACATTTCGATATCTTATTTTATCCTCAGGATAAAATATTCCCCTGTTCAAGAAACTGATGGTTCCCTAATGTCTCTAGCATAAAATGAAAACTCCTTTGTTTGACAATTAAATATCCTTTGGAGCCAGTCCTAGGATTGGCTCCAATATCTTTCCTAATTCATTTTATATTGCCAGTAGAAGTGGTCAGCTACAAACCATGAGGCAACTCTGTGGTACAATGGATAGAGTGCTGAATCTGAAGTCAGAAAAACTCATCTTCCTGAGTACAAATCTAGCCTCAGACTTTACTATCTGTGTGATCCTGGGAAAGTCATTTACCCCTCTTGTCCTCAGTTTCCTCATCTTTGAAATGAGCTGGAGAAGGAAATGGCAAATCACTCTAGTATCTTCACCAAGAAAAACCCCAAACTTGGACAGGACTGAACAACAACACGTTCCTTTAAGTAAAAGTTCTGCCCATCTGGATTTTGATTGATGAAACCATACTTTATCTTGCCCTGTCCCAACTCTCCACATCACTTCCCAGGCATCACCACAGCAGGATCCCAATGCTACTATTCCTGGCAAGGACATTTCAAACAACTTCTTTGTTACTTCTATTACTCTTCTCTTTGACTTCCCACTCTAAAACGATCGACTTTAGCCAACCACTGCCCTATATTTTTTCTTCCTCTATTAGAAAGTAATCTTTCTGAGATTCTAGATTCTATACCTATCTCAATGTATCACTCATAGCTTGAGGGTTAAAAAAACCCTATCCTTTAGTTAAAATATCTTCCAATGTTCTCAGGTAAAAGAGGTTCCCCATGTGGTTGAAAACAATTCAGGAAAAATAAAAGTAGTTAAAACCTACCATTAAAGATATGATCTTTTTTATGATCTTTGTATCTAAAAGGTTCAAGGTTCTGCCTAAATCAGTGTTCATCTGGGCACAAAATTAACCCAAAGTGCTTCACATCAGCACCAAAATTTCCTAGTTTGCAACAGTCTTGGTTGATATCATGGGAGTGTAGGAGTTAATTCTCAGTGTTCCCCAGGTCTATTCTGGCAGATGCTCACAATACCTGGGATTGGGATCTTCACAATACCCTTTTGCTTTTATATCCTAACTGCTTAGCCCAGTGTTTGACATATAGGAAAAATGGAACATTTTTTCTAATTCATTCATTTGTTCTTTAATTCATTTATATTCTTTCTCCCTCCCCCCCCCCACCCCCACTGTATTCTAGACCATAGTTCATCTTGTTCTTTGCCTCAGAACGAGCTTTGGTTTCAGGCAATGGGTGATCTTTTCTTTTAGAATTTGGGTTTCTGGGGAAGCCAAGCTTCCTGTTACTCAGAAAGCTAATGACAAAGCAAGTGGGAGATTGTTTTCTAGACAATTAGCTTTCTCCTGGACTTATTTACTCCTGGGCCACTGCTTCAATTTATCATCTTCATAGGGCGAGCGATATGAGGGCATTGTCATTTTAGCTGCAGTTTGGTGACATCTGTTTCTTTGAATATACTGTATGCAATTTTCCAAGCAGAGTGAAATATACCCAAGTACTCAATGGGACATTTCAATATCCAAAACGATTTTTATTGTTTCCCCAAACTGTCATAAATGAGGTGTTTTCTCCTTCATTCCCTTGACTGGATTTTAAATTTAGAGGGAGACCATCATATACACCTGACAGTCAGAGGTAGAAAGCAACATCTTTTTGATATCAGAATTGAAATGAATCACTGGGATAGGAAACAGTTATGAATATTTTCTTGTGGGGGGAAAAAGAGTGTTGTCAGATTTAACATCCATCATGTCATATCATATGTAAGGTGCACATCCCAGCTTTATGATTTCAAGAGGATGAGGGCAGAGTAATTGTGAAAAATGGGTGTTAAAGCAATTTCCTAGTAGGGAAAAAAGTCAAGAGAAAGATTGAAATGAATCTCTGGGAATCCAAAAGACTTTTGAATATTCTTTTGTCCTTTTTTCCATATTTCATCTCAAAACAAACAGCCTTTTTATTTGAAAGACTATTCAGCATGTAAGAAGGGAAGTTATTTAAGAACTTATTAACTCTCTATAACTCTTAATAAGTTAATAATTAACTTATTAACATCTCAAGAGAAATGCTTTGCATTTACCGTCTTTGAATGGATTGAGATTAAACCTTCATATAACCAAATAGATTTTTCTTTTTTTTGCTAAAATATAATTAAACAATTGATTTATCAATCTACAATTATTTAGCAAGTATCTTTGACTTTTGTATCTGTTCTACAGTGAGATGGATGGTACACTGGATGATTGCTGCACTTAGAATCAAAGAAACCTCAGTTCAAATCCAGTCTCAGATACTTAATAGCCAAGAGATTCACTTAACCCCTTGGTTTCAGTTTCCTCATCTATAAAAATGGAGATAATAATAATACCTAATTTATATGGTTATGAGCATTAAATCAAATATGTATGAAGTATTTGCAAAATTTCTATAAACAACTATATATGTGTGTTTGTATATAACTATGTAAATGATAATCATTATTTAATTTATAAATTGATAATATTTATTATTATTTCTCAGATTTTTCCTCCAAACTGAATCCTTCCTTATGATAAAGAAAAATAGGGGGAAAATTCCATTCAGAAGCCTTGCCTGAGAGTATATTTGATATACTGTCTCCCACCTTTTTGCCATAAAGGGACATATTATCTAATTTTTGGTAACTTGTTGATTTTTCCATTATTTCAACTTCCTCTAAGTGAGAGATTTAATTATATTATTTTAATCGTATATCTCCTGTTTCTGATCTCCTGGTTCTTCTTATTTTACTATGAATCATTTAACATGTGTCTTCCAACATTTCCAACCATAAACCCAGTAGTGGAGCTGTTTGATGAAAGCACGTAGACAATTTAGTGACTTTTTTTTGCATAATTCCTTATTCAAATCCAGAAGACTTGTACTTGTTCAAACAACTATACCAATAAAGGATTGGTGATCTTCTCTAGAAATGACCCTTACTGTCTTTTTTCACTGTTTGCAATTTTGATGATCTGAGAAGAAAGTTCATAGTTACTTGAATTTGTATTTTTTCTGGGGTTGATAATTTGAAGCATGTTTTTATATTTCCATTTATAATTCTTTTTCTTAATTGTTTAAATCTTTTGACAGATTATCTATTGGGGAATATCTCCTGGTGTTAAAAAATATGTCAACTCCCTTTATATGTTGGATATCATAACTTTATCATTAATATATTGTTCATGTATTTTGCCATTTTATCATTTGTCCTAATTTTTCAATTACATTCATAAAAGAGCTTTTTAATTTCACGTAGTTCATTTTTTCACTTATTATTTCCTCTATTTCTTTGATGGCATCTTCTTATGAAAAGAACTCACCTTTTTTCTAGTATTTTTAAAATTTTCTATTCTTTTATTTTTAGTTTACTTAGTTATTTGAAATTTATTTTAGTATGTGGCATAAGCTATTTGTCTTATTTCTTCCAAATTGCTTTTCATTTTTCTCATTCATTCTTGTAAAAAACAAACAAACTTTACCCCCAGTAAATTGTATTTCTGGGCTCTTCACACAATATGCAACTTTTTTCTCTCAATTATACCATTTCTTATTATATAATAAGTTTTCCTAATTCAAAATAATTTTGGATGACTACTGCTTTAAAATTATTATTTGATGTCTAATAATGCCCTTTAAATTCATGTATTTTCTCATTATTTTGGAGACTATATTTTTTGTACCTCCAAATGAGTTTTTTAAACTATCTTTTCAGTATACTTGGTTAGTAAAGCACCTAACCTGCAAATTAACTTAGGTACTATTATCATTTTAATTTTTTTGGCATGACCCAATCATTAAGTTACGTGTCTGTGTGTGTGTGTGTTTAAAAAAAAATGAGCTTGCGAAGGAGATGACAAACCACTCTAGTATTTTTGTTAAGAAAACTTCAAATGGGGTCCCAAAGAACCTGATATAACTGAAGAAAAAAGGAACTTTTACATATGGGATTACTAGTGGCAATCAAGATATCAAAGAAAACACATTTTCTATATATACACATATCCTACTATTTCTGTCTATCTATCTATCTATCTATCTATCTATCTATCTATCTATCTGCCTATCTTCTACTAATTATACAACTCAACATTAGAGATGCAACTTGATGTGGTCAAAAGAAGTATGAATTTAAATCAAATAAGCTGATCTCAAATCTTGGCTTTTCTATTTACTAATTGTTATGAACTTGGGCAAAAACATAGTTTTTCAGTGTTAAATGTAAAATGAAGGGTTTGGGGAGTGCTAACTAGTGGGCACTTAAATTCTTCTCTATTTTAATTAATATGCATGAAGTATCTAAACTCATGGCCTATACACCAAATATATTTAGAGCAAATCTAAAAATTAGGGATCAGAAAAAATGTTTCTATGCAAGAAAGTTTGAAATCACCAAAATATGCTTTTGATTCCATGTTATTTACCATATGATGAAGAGCTTCTCAGAGCCTATTACTCTTAGATGGCACAGAATTGCAACATATGTTGATTTATTACTGATTTGTGTCACAGCAGCCTATCTGGTGTGCAGATATATTGATGACCATCCTAAATGACATCCGAACAAAGGAAAAGAAAACAGAATAAATAAATAGAAGATAAGAAAAACTCTGAAAATACAGTAATCTAATGATATTTAGTATATGGATAAGCAATTACATATATCTCAATTGAAATCTCATTGTTTGCTATGAACTGAGCCACAAAGAAAAGCTTAAATTTTGTTCACTGACTTCTGTTTAAGAAACTAGTCAAGTGTGTAAATAAACTTTAGATAGACTTTAATCCAAATTGATTTTAAAATGCTTTGATTGTTTAAAGGGGAAAACTTCCTGTGATCAGGAAAATACAGTTCCTGAAGATTGCAAATAGTTGAGGTTACTGAATCTAGATGTAAAGGATAGTGTCAGGAGCCTTAAAATTAGAATTATATAACTTGTCTTGAACAACCGTGACCTTGAGCAAGACACTGAACCTTCATGGCTTCAGTTTCCTCATCTGCAAAATGGGAATTATAATCCATGGGTGACCTACTTCACAAGGTTGTTGAGAAGATAAAATGAGATAATGAAAATAAAATTGCTTTGTAAAGCTTAAAGTCCTATTCAAGTTGAAAATATTATTGTTTCACTGTTACAGTACTTCTAGTTGCTAAGGTTAGAAACTGATTAGATTAAAATGAGGCTTAATATTAGATATATTGATTTTTGAAAGAGGAAATAGATCCGACCTGATACTGCTTTACCTGGTGGTAGGCATTAATGAATAGTTAATTATACAGGAAAATGTCACATGGGACTTGACTTGATATTATGGGATGGGGGCAAAAATCAGATACATAGATTGTGTCTTCGTATGCCTCTATATAACCATTAACAAATAGTTCTAATGATAATGTTAATTTGACCTAATCAAATAATCAGTCACAATCATGCTCCATGAATATATCATTAGAATTAATAGTCTGATTTTCTGAAAGAGATCATACCAATATGAAATAATACAGTTGTATGTTGTTGTTTTTCTTAGACTATGGTCAGTACTATTCTGTAGATAGCCACAGACATTTCAGGAGACAGATTAATATATAAGATATATAGTTAAGAGTTTTCTTTTTTTCTTTTAATGTATCATCTTTACCCCTGATTTGTGCAGTCCTTTAAGAGAGACAGATTGATGTAGCCAGAGGAATACTGTATCTAGGATCAGATTACCTGACTTGGAACACTGACTCATCTGCTTACTCCTTAGGATGACCTTGGAAAAGTCACTTGACTCTTTTGCTCTTAATTTTCTCCTCTGTAAAATGAGAGGACTGGATGAGCTGAACTATTAGGTCTCTTCTACCTCTAAATCTATGATTTTATGAGGGAGAAAGTCAATTATCAAGAGGGCTGCATATATGTGCTCTACTTAAAATTCATTGATAGAAATTTCTGGATAAGGTGATTTTAGTTAGAACTTCCTCTATAGGCATCTTCAGTGTGTGTGTGTGTGTGTGTGTGTGTGTGTGTGTGTGTGACTGTGACTGTGACTGTGACTGTGTGTTTTAATGAAATTCAGGCATGTGAAGATAACAGCAGGAAACCAAAGCAAATTCTCTACCTGGGGAGAAAGGATAATTTTTCAAGTGTGCATTGAAACAATGTCAGTAACTGGATATCATCCTTTAAAATAAGCACACCATAGGACAATTTCTACAATATTGCTGAGCGAGTGGCGATGTTGATGCCCAGCTCTCCTTCATTTCCTCACAACAGCAAGAAATGTGCCAAATAAAATAAAGCAACAATAAAAAAGAGGGGAAAGGGAAACAAAACTAAATGCCCAGGAGAAAGACTGAATAAATGAGTCAACAAAACAACAAACCAATGAAAAAGACCTCCTAAGACAGTGAAGACATAAAGCTATATTATGGAATCCAAGAATGTGAGGAAAAATCCCCAGAAGGGAACAATAGAGGAATAATTATCACTAGTCATCCTAGAAATGAGATTAGAACCCAGAGTCTTGGAAATGCTCATTAAAAGTAAAGGAAGAGATCAAAAGCATAACCAGAACTCCTAAAGAAGATTTAAAAAGGTCTTTTAACATAGCAGGGATAGAAGGAGAGCACGTAGGCAACCATCTGTTATCATACACCTACAGCCTGCTTCTTTCCTAATGGTACATTTCCTGGACAAGCAAGACAACAGAAAGGGAGAAATTTTAATAAAGCCATAGACACTCAGAAGAAGAGACTGGAAAAGGAAGAACTTCTAACATGTGGAGGGAGCTGGAACTCCCTAAATGCCGGCTTCCTCTGCCCCTTACCTCCTTTTTGAGCCTCAGTTCTTTGAGTTTTCCCTAAACTACTGGAAAGAAGGAAGAGGAGGTAGAAGTGATTGTAGAGAGGAAAAATAAATACATGCAATATATTTTGTAGTACTTCTAATGATCCTTAGCACTATACTATAGCACAATTAATTAAGAACCAATTACCATCTATGGCTTAATTAAAAGTTAAGGATGGAGTCAGGAAGACCTGAGTTTAATTTGACCTCAGAAAATTATTAGCTGTGTTACCCTGGACAAGTCATATAACCTCTGCTTCACTTCCTTCCTATCTAAAATGGGGGTAATAAAAACACCTACCTCTCAGTATTGTTGAGAGGATCAAATGAGTTAATAATTATAAAATAGTCAACCTGGCACATATTAAGCTGTATATTAATGTTAGCTATTATTATTATTATGAAAAAGAGACCTAAATAAGAATTAACATTTGTACGGTGGTTTAACACATAATACACTTGATATATGCTATCTTATTGGGACTTTATAACAATTCTGTGAGATGGTATTATCATTATCACTATTTTACAAATTAGGATTCTGAGCATGAGACAAGTTAAATGGCTTATCCAAGTCACAGATACAAGATGTCTGATGTGGGACTCAAACTCATGCCTTTCTGACTCTGGGTCTAGCTTAGCCATAGTTAGGCAACCAGAGTTGTCTAATTTATCAGATAACTATTGAAAGATAGCAAAGAACTAAAGAAAGGGCCCAGTTGTGTACATTATGTGTTCATTTGTCTGCCACATTTTTGATGTGTACTTAAGTAGTTTTGAGACAAGCTTGGAATAGAAATGTTTTTCTCTTCAAGAAAGGTTTCATGAAGGGTTTCTGCTTAGCAGCCCCCTTCTTACTACTCCCAGATTTTGGGTCCTCGTATTCCTGAAGTCAGTTCGAAACTTTTTATTTCCACAAAATGAAATTTTCATTTTTTCGCTCTTGACTCTAGTCATGACACAGACTAATGAGTACTGCCACACATTCCAATGATTAGGTCACCATCTGGAGAGGCATCACACATTCCCTCTTCCCTCCCTCACCCCCAAACACATACACATTTTTTTCTCCTACACACCAAAGATTTATTGACTATGTCTGTTAATTCTTCATAATCATTCTAAAATTGTATAGCCTTATCAGACTTCCAGAAAGTAGGACAGAGACTTCCAGAAAGTAGGACAGAATAAATCCACTTCTCTCTTTGCAATGATTTAATGATTGCATTCTTGTCTTATCTTTCATTAAAAAAGCATGTCAAACTACTGAGAAAGAGGGAAGACCTACAAAGGTGAAGATAACCTTAACCCAATTCTTAGTCTTTTAGTTGCAAATGGAGGTTACTGAAGAGGTCAATGTAAAATCATTTATACTCTACTGGAAGTAAAGGAGCTTTTTAGATCTCAGTTCCAACAATAAACATATTTTTACATACTTTCTACTTACTTACAAAATTACAAATTATTTTATAAGTTACCTCTGAAATCTTATGGGGAAGATAGTAAAAATATCTGCATTTTGCATGTGGGGAAATTTAGACTCGAAAGTTTAAGTAACTTACACATGGTAGTACAGAGAGTGGTTCTCCTAGCACACAAATGAATATCTTTTGATTTTTTGTCCAATCGACCTTTTACTGTATATTAATTTATCTCATATGTAGATATGGATTCATATTTAGCTTTGTCACTATCCATTCCAATAAGCATGGCCAGGCAATGAATAACATCTTAAAATCCTTCACACTTCATTTCCATTTGGGGATCAGAGTTCCATCCTATGAAGAGCCATTTGGGTCTTCTGATTTCCGTTTTGCAAAATGAATAGTTGGTATAATTGTCAATCATCCTTGTCATCTTATCTGCTCAATATCTTTTTCCAATGATAGGTATAGGTATATGCTTAATTTATGTTGTTCTTCAAAAAAACTGAAATCTAAAACGTCAAGTTAGTCCTATAAAAGGATTATCTTTCTTTTCTGCTTTGTAAAACTCAAAACACGTGGAATAATGTTATACTGTTCTAATTTGTAATAAATTTGAAGACTTGGGGTTCTGTTTTTTGATACTCAAGTTGTCTGACATTTCTTCTTTCTCTTCTTTTCACCTTCTCCTCCTCTTCTTACCCCTCCTTTCTCCTCCTCCTTTTTCCCCACCTTCTTTCCTTGCTTTCTTTCTCACTCTCTTTCTTCTTCTTCTTCTTCTTCTTCTTCTTCTTCTTCTTCTTCTTCTTCTTCTTCTTCTTCTTCTTCTTCTTCTTCTTCTTCTTCTTCTTCTTCTTCTTCTTCTTCTTCTTCTTCTTCTTCTTCTTCTTCTTCTTCTTCTTCTTCTTCTTCTTCTTTTCTTCTTCTTCTTCTTCTTCTTCTTCTTCTTCTTCTTCTTCTTCTTCTTCTTCTTCTTCTTCTTCTTCTTCTTCTTCTTCTTTTCTTCTTCTTCTTCTTCTTCTTCTTCTTCTTCTTCTTCTTCTTCTTCTTCTTCTTCTTCTTCTTTTCTTCTTCTTCTTCTTCTTCTTCTTCTTCTTCTTCTTCTTTTCTTCTTCTTCTTCTTCTTCTTCTTCTTCTTCTTTTCTTCTTTTCTTCTTCTTCTTTTCTTCTTCTTCTTCTTTTCTTCTTCTTCTCTTTTTCTTCTTCCTTCATCTTCTTCATCTTCATCATCTTCTTCTTCTCCTCCTCCTCCTCCTTCTTTCTTCTCCTCTTATTTTTAAGGGGAAGGAGATTAGATTCACATCTCTACCCTAGCCCAGAAATTTTAGAAATCTAAGTTCAAATATGAATCTTAATATGAATGAAGATATTAACAATAGCAATTTACATTTCAGTAGCAATTGATCAGCTCATGCTGGGTGAGTGGATGACAATTCTTTGGAAATGAAATCTATTCCCATGTGAACTTTCTCTCAATTTCATTACTGAGAGAAGGACTCTGGAAGTATTCTTTGAATAACTCATGGCAAATTATTAGCATCATAGTTAAACTAGAAATCCTGCAATGTGATTTTTTGGGTCCTTACCCTTTCTTTTCTGCTCTCTTCTTTCTCTTCCTGTCTAAACCAAAACATCTTTTATTTTTCTTTCTCTATGTAGACTCTTTGACCTCTCCCATTTTCTCCTTCTTTTCATATTGTCTTCCTTCTATTCCCTTGCCTCCTACCCTGATCTGACCTTACACTGGCCATAAATATATTCTTTTGTCTCAATTCCAACCCTATGATAACCTATGTTTGAAATGGCTTGGGTTGTCTCCCCTGCAATTTTTTGGTCATTTCTATGTGCCAGAAAGTAATGGAAATGCAGGGGCTCAGAAATGAATTGTCTTGATCTTTTACCATAAAAGGAATTGCCTAAGGTCATTTATCCTTTTAGAATTGCATGACATTAATAACCCAGTCTCCCTGTATTTCTGCTGCTCTATGACTCACAGAGATGGCAGAAAAATTATAGGGAAGAGAACTCAAGCTGTTTCAAACATAGATTATACCACCCTCCTATTGTTGAACTACTATTCTGTTACCGTTAGAGGGCAGTTTGATGTAATAGAAAGGGTTTTGGATTGGTGGTCAGGGCACCTGGGTTCAGATTGTGTCTATGCTACTTATTATCTATGCAGGACTTACATAATTGCTTAACCCTTCTTGGCCTCAGTTTTCTTATCTGTAAAATGAAAAGATTAATGAGATCTAAGGTTTCTGATTATACTTGGTTAGGAGTTGGGATCTTTATTCTAATCCAGACTCTGCCACTGATTATCTGTGTGGCATTGTACAAATAAGATGGCTGTCCCATTTCAGCTCTGCAAATGGAAGGATTGGACTGGATGACATCTAAGGTTTTTTCCAGCTTATATATTCTGTCTTCTTTGATTTGGGGAGGGCTTGACTCTAAATGAATATAAAGGGATCTTTGAGAAGAGTCAATTATACAAAAATAGTTCCTAAATGTTATTCATATCATATTAACACTTATGAAGGCTGTATACCAGAAAGGCAAGCAAACCCTTCCCCAAAATCATATGTGGATTAACCACAATCTGTCTAGGTTTGCAGAAACTCAAATGTAATTATATGTTAGACTTGATGTTTATACTAAGCTTAATTCTAAGATGAGACAATAACCCAAGCAATGAGTATTTAGAAGATATTGGGGGTGGGGAATTAGGATATGGGATTAGAAGCTCTGTATGGTGAGGTTCTTGCCAGCATGGTGGACTGGTGGCCTGAGGAAATGAGACAAGAATGGATATAGGAATAAACTTGAAGCTTTCAGAGCAACTTGGGTTTCAGAAATGGTGGGGATGTTTTAGAGTAGGAATATTTAAAGGAGCTAACCCTATATTCCCAGAAAACAGAGAAGCTAGTTTGGGGAATTTCTGTGGGAAGAATTCAGGGAAGGAATCTGTGTGTGTTTGTGTAGGGGGAGGCGGTGTAAAGAGACAGAGAGATAGACTAGGGGATAGAATGGGGATGGGGGGGTAAGGGTGAGGAGGAGTAAGGGCACAGACAGAAAAAAACTTCCAACTTCAGTGATTCAGGGAGCTGTCTTTGCTCTGGAAGTGGAAATAAAAGTGAACAAGAAAAGAAAAATAGAAAAGGCTCTATAGTTGAATCTTTGTAGGAACTGGAATGGACTGAATCAAGGGAACTAGTTTGCAGAAGAAACATCTATTGTCTTGTGGATAGCTGCAGTGAGAAAACCTTGAGAGTGACCAAACTAGTAAGAGGAGACAGTATCAGAGAACCTGGAGCTGAAGGACCCCAGCTGGAGTACTAAATAGACCATTGACTATTTGTGATCACTACACATGATCGTGGTCCAATACTTCCACTCCTGTGTGACTCAGTTTTTTCATTTATAAAATAAACATCAATCGAAGTCCTCTAAAGTTCCTTTCAGCTCTTCTTGAAAGCAGGGTCTGCTGTTTGTTTGTTTGGTTGTTTTTTCTTTTTAATTCCCCTTTCTTTGTATTTTCAGTGTTTAGCAGAATATCTAGCTCGTAGTAAGTACTTAAATATTTTTTTATTCATTGTTGACTTCTTCAACCAATGATCCTATAAAATTTTCAGCTTGGAAGCTGTCCTGGGTTTTGTGTCTAAATAAGATTTCCTGTATGCTTTATTATACACTTCATTCTGTGCTCTCTATTTGAGGCACATTAGCCTATGTTTTTATCTTCCAGCCACTGGACATCTTGCTGTGTAACCCACCCCGATTAAGCCTTTCACTTTTTATTCAAAACACATGTTTCCCTTACTCCTTTTTAAGTATTCTCCTCAGAATTTTTTTTCCTTCAGGATAGATTTTCTTTTTCTTTTCTTTAAAATTTCTTTTGGATGTCCCCACCTGATTCTAGTCAACCTTCAAGCTGAGAAACTTATATCTACTCCTCACAACACATTGCAAGGGCCCTTACCCCCTTAGAACTGTCTCACTGTACCTGGTGAGGTGTCCCCAGAGAAACATGTGGGGCTCCCCTACATTAAACATTTGAATAAATATAGACATCGTAGGTCTGGAATTCATTCTAGTCCTGGAATTCTTCAATCATCTCCCTTTCATGATTAAACACACTTGAGTATTACATGACATATAAAATCATAAGACCACATGTTAGACCATGGCTTCCTCTGTATATACTTTTACTCACAGAAACTCAGTTCCTTTTGCATTTTCTTCTGTTTCCTCCTCCAATAACACTGTGGAAGCCTTTGTGAGTCATAGAGGCGATCCTTTCTTTCCATGCATCTCCTTCCTTCCATAAAGTTCCATAAAGAACTTATGATCCAGAACAACTTCAAGGGACTTATGACAAAAAAGGCTAATTAATGTCATTGAAGGAACTGATGGAGTCTTAATACAGATTGAAGCGTACCGTTATGCCTTTATTTCCTCCATGAATTTATCTCTAATAGAAATATGTGTCTTCTTTCACAACATGACAAACAAAAATTATGTATTGTATGATATCTCATGTATAACTTATATTATATTACCTGCTATCTCAGGGAGAAGGGAGGAGTTGGAGGAGGAAGAGAACAAGAATCTCAAAGTGTCAGAAAACAATGATTAAAATGGTGTCTACTTGTAACCTGGAAAAAACATAAAAATACAATGTAATATATAATAAGCATCTAATAATTTAATAAAATAATATATAATAATATAAACATTAAAAAAAGAACTGATGAGAATAATTGGCTGACTTTGAGGCTGACCTGATGCCAACCTTAAGTCAATCTCACTGCACAAAGTGACCTTATTTTTATGGACATTGTTTCCTTAATTTACATGCCAAAATTTTAATTATTAAATAATAGACATTTACTTCCAATTCAGTTAACTAAGTTCCTTCTGAAAGGAGAAAATGGGTACCTTTTAGAGAGAAAACAGATGTGTATTTTTAAGAAGTGATAACATGAACCTTTACATATGCAATGTCTTATGGGGATATGGGATTGGTTTTTCAAATTTTTCATTTTTCAAATCATGTCTAATTTGGAGGTGGTATAGTGGGTTGGAGAATATTGTAATATATAACAAATGAGAAACTAGTGATGAACTAGAGAAGTTGTCATGAAAGAAATATGCTTTTCAAAAGGAAAATAAATCCATGATGAGAGGTCCATGATGAAAATGAAGGCATATGGATGGATAGCCTATGAGTTTCTTTATATCGTTTAGAAAACTCAGCAAGAACCTAAGCACATTGGGTTGGCCTTCCATGTTACAACATTAAAAAGTTGAATTATATGAGTGATTTAGGATGAGGAGGCATGGATGGATTGTAATCTTTCTTATTGGAGAGGATGTATAAAATAATGAGATCACAGACCACACGAGTATTTAAGTTCATCTCTAGACCACTGGAATAGCAACTTTAGAAGTAATTCTCAACATTCTTCCAGCTCTAGAACATTTTAAGAGTATCCTGATTAGTTAAGCAATTACCAATAAAGTGAACTGCATAGGGTAGTTTAAGAGACTATAAAGATAACAGTCACACTACGTTTTGGAAGATGGATAAGAACATCAACCTCTTTAGAATTATGATTTTATATTTAGTATTGAGATGTTGTCTTGTCTTTTTTGGGGGGGTCTTTCAAATATTATAAGGATTTTATGATTTCTTTTCAACTGAAAAAGAACTAGGGAACCTAGTTGAGTTTACTATAAAGAAATTAAGAAGGCAGTGGGTTTTCAGTATCTTTCCAATTAAAGAGTAGATCAATTCATCTCTACAAAAATATTGCCTGGTTAGAATTTTTAATATCTGATGACATGTAATGGGAGCCAACTAGCTGGAAATCCAAGTTCCTGGGCCTCACTGCTCATTATTCCACCATTTGTCCTAATAAACCTTTATATCCTACATTTTGCCGGCTCAGCTTTGCACAGAGCCCCAGAAGCACAGCATGTTTGAAATTTATGAGACAACAACTTTTTTTTTAAAGAGGAAGAAGAAGAATGCTATGCCCCCAAATGTTTCCATTCTCCCCCCTCCTTGAAAAGACAAATGATAGTTTCCCCCCATTCCCTCTAAGCATTGGTATTCCCCTCCCTGGTGAGGAAGAAAAATTAGTCTTAAGAAAAAAGAAATTCAAAGATCATAAACCATGAAGAAAAAGAAAAATTGATCTTCGGCTATGAGATGGATTGAGTTGTAATATAACAAGTTGCAGGTCTTTTCCTACCAAAAGGCAGAACCAATTGATTTATTATCCTGACTCCCAGCTTGCTTCCTTTCCTCTGCCCCTCCTCTGCCTTTTTTTTCTTAAGGAAAGGACTGTAGACACTAGGTGGCATGTCTCTTTTGATTTGCCACACTATGTCTTAATTACCCTTGCTGGAAGATCTCGCAGTAGCATTTTCTAACTTCAAAGGTTTCAACAGCTCTAACAGCATGAGGGGGATCAGATTTGCCAGGATACAGAGTGACAACAATATGGTGTCTTCATATTTTAGGATTGTCAAGTTCATTTTTTATTTATGGCACATCAAAGGGAAAATGGGGACACAAGGAAGGGTTTACTCAGTTATTCTATTCTTATGTATGAGGGACCTCTTCCATTTCAATAGCCAGGGTTTCAGTTACAATTCTTTTCGTTTTTGTCTATTTCTCTAACTTACAGAAAACGGAACTAATAGTGAACTAGTAGGAACCGGGAAATTAACTTTTTGTTAATACATTTCTTTCATTCATTCAATAAAATTTATTAAGAGCTTGTGTGATAAAGCACTGGGGAGACAAAGACAAAATTGAAAATATCATAACCTCCAGAAGCTTATATACTGAATATACTCAAACATTCCATAATAATAAGGCAGAATTTAGGACATTGAAATTATAGTTCCATTTTAGCTAATTAAATTATTATTATTAGGATAATGATTTCACTTTTAATCAAATATATTTTATTTTCCTAATTATATGTAATAATAATTTTCAATATATGTTTTCTGAAACTATGAAATCTAAATGATCTCCCTCCCTCCTTTACCTCCCTCCTCTTGGAGATAGTTAGCAAATTTGATCTGGGTTATGCATATATTATCATGCAAAACATATTTTCACATGTAGTTCGATAGGGATATGATTAGGGTTTTGATGTAAAAAGATCAACCACTCTACTGCAAATATGAATAACATGGAAATAGGTTTTGAACAATGATACATGTATAACCCAGTCAAACTGCTTATCGCCTTTGGGAGGGGGGAGGAAAGAGCAGGATGGGGATCATGAATCATGTAACCATGGAAAAATATTCTAAATAAAAAAGAGGAAAAAAACCCAAAAAATCCATATTGATTATTATTGTAAGAGAATATACATGAAAAACCACCCCCAAATAAAATCATAAATAAACTAACATGAAAAATGATAATGGTTTACTTGAGAGGAATCATGATTTATTTCTTCCATGAAAATATATCCTCCACTGGTATAGGTATCAAGTTATCGGTGACTTCTTGTGCTACTTTGCCATTGTTCTTTCATCATCCTTTGCAGAAGACCAGCCAACAAGTTGGATGTCTTCTTTTACTTCTTCTTATGTTAAAAGTGTGCTAGTAGAATATCAAGCTTACTTATTTGGGATCTCTTACTCATGTTCTGTGGCTAGCCCACCTCCTTTTCCAATCATATAGTCCCTGAATGATCTCTACCTTTTTGAGTATTGGTCAGCTTAGGAAATATTCTGCAAATAAATCACAGAGTCACCCTATGGTGTACCATGACCTTTAGTTCACTCATAGTTTTCAGTTCTTCAGAGATTACCAGGTTTGCCACCATAGTCAAGTCAAGTCAACAAGCATTTCTTAACTGTTTACTATGTATGTGCTAGGCACTGTGCCAAGAGAGCATCATTTCAAAAACATTTTGAATATATTTCGCATTTCATAAAACATTCTCCCAATAATAGACTGTTATAATCACATTATCAGCATAAACTCATATGACCTTTCCCTAAGGAAATCTAATTCCATTATAGTCAAATAGTTTACACCACATTTCCATACATTTGCAACTTATCCTGCCATAGTGCTACTCTGGGAAAGCTGAAGACCAGAGTAAGGATTCTATTAATGGAATTAAGCCAGCATTGGGCTCTTCTTGGCTTTCCCTCCCAAATACCAGGGTAAAGATGGAGGCAACTCCTAGATTCAGTGACATTTCGTATTAGAAACTCATGACAGTAAAATGAGAGTATAACTAAGTTTAGCTAGGTTCTTTTTACATTTCAAGAGGGGGAGATGTTTGTGAAGTTCTAAAATCTAGTCCAAATGTAATGTACTCTCACTTTGTGTACTGGAACTACTTAGGACAAATTATTTCCAAGGCAAAAGTTGGCTCTGGTATAAGAAATTCCTAGAAATCAGTGATTTTTTTCCTCCTTCAAAAATCAGTTAGATATCTGTGCATGTACCAAAAGTCCAGCTTACTAGATACAGCACGTTTTTTATTCATTTTTCCCAATTCAAAGAATTTGAAAGTTGGAAGGAATGTCAGTAACCATTCAGCATGATCAATATAAATGGGAGGAATCTTTACCTTGGAGAAATGGTTGTCCACCTTCTGTTTTAGAACATCTAAGAAGTGAAACCCCCTGAGGCAACCTATTCCACCAACTTTAAACCTAAATTTTTCTATTTGAAGCTTCTACATAGTTTTGTTCCCTTGGACAAAACAGAATACAGAGAATGTCTCTTCTACAAGAGAGACCTCCAAATACTTAATTGTAGATATTACATCTCTGCTGGGTCTTCTCTTATAAAAACAAAAAAGACAAAATGGGAAAAAAAAACATGCCTGGTTTCTTCAACTTGTCCTAATTTGACATAGAGTCAAGGTTCTTCTTCATCTTTCTTGTATTTCTTCATTTTTGAAACAGATTATTTTTTAAAGTCCTATTATATATAAGTGTGTGTGTGTGTGTGTGTGTGTGTGTGTGTGTGTGTGTAAATGAGAGAGTGAAAGAAAGAGAGAGAAAGAGAGAGGGGGGAGAGAAGAGAGAGAGAGAAAGAGACAGAGGGAAGAGAGAGAGAAGGGGAAGGAGGAAAAAGTGAGAGAGAGGGAGGGAGGGGGAAAGAAGACACACACACACACAGACAGAGAGAGAGAGAGAGAGAGAGAGAGAGAGAGAGTTGGGTGATGATATTTCTAGCTTGGCTTTGCAAATACTTAGTGATCCTTTTAAAATCCTTAACTTCCATGCATTTAGTTTCCCAAGCACAAAATTGGCGCAGTAGGGGCAGGCAGGTGGCACATGGCGGAGGGGGAGGGGAGCGGAAAGTTCCCGCCTTTTCTGTCAGAGCCTCCCTGTGTCGCTGTGCCTAGCATTAAGGTCCGCCAAGGCAAAAGACTGGAAGTTGCCTGTGGACTGTGTGAGGTAGGGGAGCAGCACTTGGGCCAAAGTTGGTCACATGAGGCACCTCTGCCGAGGGGAGGAGGCTTTGGGGGTGGCTGCCGCCGCGGAGCCCACCTCCTGCCTCTTCCTCTGGGTTCTTCAGTAGTCCCGCCTGCTGCCTGTACTGGTCAGCTCCATAGGCAGGCCTACCCCTGAAAGCTGCCCCTCCCTCTCAATTGCCCCCCTCCCACACTGCCCCTCCTCTCCCTGGGGGACACCCACCAGAAAGTCCCCTCCTTCAGTAGCCCCACTCCCAGGTCCCCAACTTCCTCAGGTGCTCAGCTCCCCCTCCCCCACCCCCTTCGCCTCTTGGTCTCCCTCTTGAGGCCACGTATTGGTATTGCATCCGAGGAGGGTTTTTTTTTTTTTAAATGGTTTTGAAATAAGCTTTTAGAGGTATGTGCAAGTCTCCTCTTGGACCCCAAGCCTCGTACACTTCCTGACGTCTCAGGCATAAATAGGAGTGGACCTTGGCCGTGAGTGGCCCACTTTGCCTTAGAGCAGTCACACACCTGCCTTCCACCCTGTGCTCTCAGTATTCTCCTTCCATAGCGGATGCAGAAATGATTAAGGAAGTTCTTTCTGCTCTCCCGCTGCCTGAAGCCCTGGCTCTAGTTCACTGCTGTGCCCATAGACATGGCACTGACCCTGTCTCCAGGGGACATGACTGAGCAGATGCTGCTGCCAAGCTAGCAGCCATAGGAGGGCCTGAACTACTTTGAACAGGAACAACCACTGATGACTTAAATGGATCACTTTCCTATAATGAAAAGGAAGTGGAGAAATGGAAAGGAAAATTCAAAGCAAAACCAATTCATGGAGTGTGGGTGTCATCTGAAGGAAAATCCCTGCTCCCTAGAAGTTTCCATCACCAAATTTACCAATCTGTTCATCCTAATGGCCACTTTGGTACCCCGGGCATCGTGGACTCTGTTAAGAGAGTCTGGCTGGCCCCTGGTATAACTACCAGAGCCCCTAAAGTGTGTTCAGCCTGCTCTTCCTGCCAGTCAGATCACCAACATGCCTTTGGTGGAAAAGCCTTTGCTGGGCGTCCTCTGGCTTACACACCTTGTGAGCGTTCTTTGTAAGGGAAGTGTCTCCTTTGGAGTGGTGTCAACCGAGGATCTGGAGGGATAGAGGAGGCAAAGGCAAGTCCTGTGTGACCCTGGAGGCATGACCCTCCCCTGCAAGCATGCCCATTCCTCCAGCCATGCATCCCTCCTCACCTCAAAAGGGGGGAAGTGTTGTTCCTGGCAACATAGGGTGGACCTTGTCCTTGCAGGGATGAGACAGCTGTCCCTTTTACCGGCACGTTCACTATTCTCCTTGGTCCTCACCATGTCCTGGCTAGGTCTGTGAAAGGAGTGAAGCAGGTAGAGAATACACTAGACGCTGCTGGCTGGCTGACTGGCTGTCTGGCTGACTGTGTGCTGGCATCAGTGTCTGCCTAGATAGAGAGATGGCTGGAACCTATAGGGTAGCCTGGTCACTCTTGGGCTCCACTTGTACCTTGTGTTCTTGGCTCTCCCTCAGAATGTGATGCCACAGAGCGGTCAGCTGTAGCACAAAGAGCAGCAGCAGCAGCAGCAGTGTTAAGGCAGCTCTTCTGTTCCGTGTCTAGGACTCCTGCCTTTTGGGTTGAAGGTATAATGTCCGATTCTTGCTCAGAATCCATGGAGGACACACACACACACACACACACACACACACACACACACACACGGTAATGCAACACACAAGAGGTACTTTATTGAGCAAAATATAGCTTGGTGCCGAGGACCTAAAGTGCTGGCCCCGAGGCTGCGATTTGCAGGTGTTTTATACACTTTTAGGGTACAGGGAGTAAAAAGGAATTCCTGGGGTGGGGGGGAGTGAACCGAAACTCCTGGGGCTGGGGTCCTGAAACCCAAGTGCCCAAAGGGAAGACACAGCAATCTTAGTCTTCGGTACCCATACGTTTCACGTATGGTCATGGTGACCGAGGTTAGGTCAGTGAATCGTGAGATGATATATCTTTGTGAAACCTGGGATAAGAGTCCAACCTGCGGCTGCTACATAATGTATGTCCTTAATGGGTTTGGGCTCGAGAAGGAGAAAGGAGTCGGAGAAAATGGGTGATAAATCAAGAGACACAGAGAAGTGAATTGAAATGGGAGCGGCGATGGCCCCTGATACTATTTTCCTTAGAAAAATCATGAAAGGAAAATCTGAGACATAAGAGACCAAGAGGAGGTAAGAATTCTGAGATAGAAGGATGTGGCCAATAGTGGCGCTAGGACAGATAAAGAGAGACAGCAGGGAGAACTCCTAGGTTGCAGGAAACAAGAGAAAAAGCAGGGGGCCTCACCCCACCCTTTATTGTGGATTGAGAGGTGATCAATGAATAGGTGACATAGTACCTAGTTCTTAACTTTGGTTGCATAGACAATGAGAAGATCAGAGGAGGCGGGGATTCTCCTGACATGAGCTTTTCAGAGGAATGAGGTTTGACAAGGTGAGGGCTAAGCCTTTGTGGCTCAGGCCCAGGAATTCTCTTGCCCTTAGAACTGCCGATACATCGATCATGAATGGATCTGATCAAGTATTTCATACATCAACCATACCCCCATGCCTGGTAGGTTATATATCCACCCCCTTTGTTTTTTTTTTACAAAAATTAAATAAGAGGGTATCCTGTTACAATGAAATTGTAAACTTAATCAACAAACAGGAATACTAGTGAGCTGTCAGATAAAGAATCAAAAATGAATTCACAATCCAATTTCAAAATGAAGTATAACTTAGCAATACTGCTGTAAAAATGATAAGAATGATCTTCATTTCCATTTAGCAATGTCAAGCGTAACAATTTTCATCATCAAAGATCACAAGTTATAATATCAAATAATAAGAAAATGATGTTCACTCCTTAGTGATCCTGAATTAAGGTGATAAAGTAATCATAGGACAGGTGCATGGACATATCATATTGCCCATGTATAGCCAGGATTATAAGAAGTTGTCACATCTTCAATAGTTAAAGAAAAAGACTTCCTCTCGAGATGCGAGGGAATCCTTGTCTTTCCCTTGTTCTGATTATGCGTAGTCTTTGGGATATATAATCCAAGATGACTGCCACATAGACATATGGTTGCAGGGTTGGTACCATGGCCTGTGAATGAGGGTGTCTGTAACCTGGTCGTGGTGGTTACAAAAAGGGATTTTTCCTTTGTGGGCTGGGACTCGAGAAGAAGGAGCAAGGAGTCTGAGAATATGGGTGAAGAATGACAGACAGAGACAAGTCAAAGTAATAGATAGGGCAGGCGTGATCCCCTCTGCTTTTTTCCTTGGTCAAAGAATTAAAATTAAAAAATTTAAATTTTTTTTTAAATTTAAATTTTAAATTTAAATTTAAAATTAAAAAGAAAATATGAGAAGCTTGCAGACAGGTGGAAGTAAGACAGGTGGCCCAGGGAGGCCTTAGTAAAGAGACAGTAGTGAAGCTTTAAGATTGCTGGAACAAGAGAGGGAATCACGCCTTGACCCCAGGCTTTCTTGGGGATAGCCAGGATCAATGACCAGATAAGAAAGCATAGATAATTCAGATTGGATGGGGAGGTAATGATGACACCTTTTGGGTGTGTTGACCTCAACCCGCCCTTTTACCAAGGAATTGGAGTCCTCACCAAATGTCAATGCACCAAATGTTAATGAGTTTGCATGGCTAGGTCAAGAGTCCACCCACAAATGTCAGAGTTCCAACCTTGTGTCTGAAGACACAATATCCATATATCAGTTATATTTCTTAGATGTGAATATGCTTGGAATGCTACATATCCCCCCTTTTTGTGTTAAAAAAATAAGATGAAGGGCGAGTGATATAAAAATACGAGAAAAATTTGACTCAAATTAAAAATATAAAAATCATGTAGCATCATCAAATGATACTTCAAGTGATTCAAAATAGACAACCAAAACTTATTGCAAAAAGTTTGGATGTAAAAAGTAAGTGTGATTGTCAACAACAATGAAGATTTAACTCTCAACTTATTGATAATTTGATAATGATGAAAATGATCTTCATACATAACATACCAAATCATCTGAGCAAATGATCTTGGGAATATGATTCCAAAATTAAAACAAAATTTTAGACTCTCTTTTCACTGTTTATGTGGCATGTTTGAAGCTGAGCCAATATGTAATATCAGAATTTACATTCCCAATGATTTCTCATTCCTGATCTAAATTGACTAAAACTCTCCTTGTACAGGAGCATAATTTTTCCACCATTAAAAGCTTTGTAAAAACATGAATACAACAATTATTGTGAAATTTTTAACAAATACCAACATTCCCAAACACATTACATTCTGATCTGCAGTCTAAATACCCAGGATGATGATAATGAAGTGACATTTCAAGTTTTGGCTGCATATTTCGTATATCATCCTCATTTAAATTTCTGCTTTTATCAATAAACCCATCAATATGATAGCCAAGCAGATCACATTACCAATATTTGGAAAATTCATTCCACCAAACCAATGTTTGGGTAAATAGAAGCTTAAGTTCTTTTTCACGGAGAAAGAATTTCTACAGTTTCTGGAACTTGTCGAATTTGGTGTAGCTGGTTCTTTCCTGGTTGTTAATGTATAATATTCCATGTGCTTTTTCTACAAGCTTATCCGTGCCTATTGTGTCCTATTTTCAATACCTACTCCAAAAATTGAAAACTTAGATCATACTTTGCCCTTGCTCCATGTATGTGTGTGATAACTCGTTCCACCTAGGAGAGTCAATAACTGCGCGTCCACAGAAATTGTCCAACCTAGCGCACTCAGATGACCACTGAGGCTTTACTTTCAAATACCAGAACGTCTTCCAGTATTTGGATGGGAAGCCAATAGACCCCGAATCCAGTGGCCTGCCTGAATTCTGGGACTATTGGTAGAGAGCAAGAAACCGTTCCCATAAAGATATTACCCCAAAAGACAGGATTTCAGGACTAATGGTTAACAATGGTATTAACACTCAAGTACACCCACGGTGGTTGGCATGTCACGTCCACCTAGTTATTGGCAGGAACATCATCTTTGCATGGTTGTAAATGATCTTTTTCAATAACTTAGGTTCCTGATGACAGGTTTCAGAGTGCATTTTGGCTGATCTCTCATACCTTTTTTCCAGAGTCACATCAGGATCATCTGTCCATTAAACCTGCCTGTGTAGCATTTTCTGCCTGGCACCTCCCTTTTTGTTGTCAGAGGTATCAGATCTATGCTATGAGTGAAAGTTTTCGATCTCCTCCTCTTTGGAGAGTCATACCAATGTCTATACCCTCGGGGATAGCAGCATTTCTTACAATACTAGTAGTAGTTTTACAATGTATCCTTTTGACAGTATCATAGACATACAAAATGAAAGGTATACATTCACGTCTAAACAAGTGTAGCTATTTTGTTTTGATTCCATAAGAAAGACCTCGGAGTGTGGGATTTATCTGATGTCTTAGACAGACACAAGTGTGCTTTAGTCCTTCTGAGTTAGCATCCTTGCTCTTGGTTTGGGTACACTATATCAATGGATGTCAGCCGGACCAGTGTCCCACAGTAGCCTAATAGCTAATGTCACTAATAGTGTCATGTCAGTCTTCTGGAGTGATCTTAGTCACCGGTGAAGTGTCCTTCCAGCGTGCCTGGATAGTGGCTGGCGTGTAGTTAGCTGATGTCAACAGCGTTGGTCTGCTTCTCTTCCTGGTCTTGTGTTGGCTGGCATGATGTGCTTTGTGGGTGACCAGATGTTTCCACTCTCTGTCAACATACAGGCAAGACCTCGACCCAACGTTATCATCCCCTTGGGTCCCTCACAGTCTTAATTTCTTGGTAATATTCAACCCAATTCAGATATATCCTACAATGTAATCTTTAGCAGGACATTCAAACTGTTATTGCAAAGTTTTAACTGATGTTCGTTTTAGAGTGTGGAAGAGGTAGATGGTTAGTGATACCGTTTCCACCCTTCTTTCTTATGAAAGTTGAAATGCCACAGCTGAACCAAATTGACTTTTCGATAAGTCTGATACGAAGAAAGACATGCTGTTGTTTGCCAATATAATGTACCCTTGAAGACAATGATCACATATACATTTTGGACAAATCGTACTGCAATAGGACAGTATTTATGGTACAGTCATAACCTTCCCAATTGTACCACTTGATATTTGATCCTATTTGGGTAGCGTGGAACAATTCCACAAAAGTAATTTTCAGTTCCTTGTTATGCCAATACCATTTGGAATTTTCAGGTATGTGATAACGTTTGATCTTATAACCAATACCCATCAATCTGTAGTCCAGAATATCTGTCAGGGACTTAAGGATATTCTTCTGGAGGCAAATTGTTTTTCATACAATGACATGTGCGTGGATAGTGTGTTAGACCTGCCTATAGGGCAGTGATGATCTTTCCAGCTCATTGGCTGTTTTTTCCATGTGTCCTGTGCCAGACACCTCTGCTGTCTGTCCTTTTTCTGGTGAGATTTTCTTGCCATGGGATAGCTTGCATATAAGCCATGAGCTATCCAATTCAGCCCATTTATTGCTATGAAAAGCACTGCTATCCCAAGATGTTTGGAATAGACAACCGTGCACAATTATTCCTAAGTTCTGTAATCGCTTTGCTCACTTCTTCATTTGAGCTTAATGCCATCAACCAGGAGAGTAAGCATGTCCCATCCCCTTTCACCCTGGGACTCCTTTGGGCATTGTAGGTCAATACCAAATAGGTTTTTGTTTTTTGTTTTCCCTCCAGGGAACCCGGGCTTTTTGTAAGGGATAGATGTGAGGCAAGGCCAGTCCCAGGTCGGAGGTGTGGGGGTGGGGACTGAGCCCTTTCCCCTGGTTGCTGGTGGTGTATCCCTTAATGTGTGTTTGGAGCCCGAAGCCCAATTGCAGAGTGTGGCAAAAGCAAGGGCTCCAGCTGAAGGGAGGGGTGGAGGAAGGAGGTGTGTGGAAGAGCTGCGCAGGCCCAGAGTAAAAGGCAGGCCAGGAGGCTTGGAGCGCAGGCGCTCAGGGGCAGGCAGGTGGCACGCAGGCGCAGTAGGGGCAGGCAGGTGGCACGTGGCGGAGGGGGAGGGGAGCGGAAAGTTCCCGCCTTTTCTGTCAGAGCCTCCCTGTGTCGCTGTGCCTAGCATTAAGGTCCGCCAAGGCAAAAGACTGGAAGTTGCATGTGGACTGTGTGAGGTAGGGGAGCAGCACTTGGGCCGAAGTTGGTCACATGAGGCACCTCTGCCGAGGGGAGGAGGCTTTGGGGGTGGCTGCTGCCGCGGAGCCCGCCTCCTGCCTCTTCCTCTGGGTTCTTCAGTAGTCCCGCCTGCTGCCTGTACTGGTCAGCTCCATAGGCAGCCCTACCCCTGAAAGCTGCCCCTCCCTCTCAATTGCCCCCCTCCCACACTGCCCCTCCTCTCCCTGGGGGACACCCACCAGAAAGTCCCCTCCTTCAGTAGCCCCACTCCCAGGTCCCCAACTTCCTCAGGTGCTCAGCTCCCCCTCCCCCACCCCCTTCGCCTCTTGGTCTCCCTCTTGAGGCCACATATTGGTATTGCATCCGAGGAGGGTTTTTTTTTTTTTTTAAATGGTTTTGAAATAAGCTTTTAGAGCTCTGTGCAAGTTGGACCCCAAGCCTCGTACACATCCTGACGTCTCAGGCATAAATATGAGTGGACCTTGGCCGTGAGTGGCCCACTTTGCCTTAGAGCAGTCACACACCTGCCTTCCACCCTGTGCTCTCAGTATTCTCCTTCCATAGCGGATGCAGAAATGATTAAGGAAGTTCTTTCTGCTCTCCCGCTGCCTGAAGCCCTCGCTCTAGTTCACTGCTGTGCCCATAGAGGTGGCACTGACCCTGTCTCCAGGGGACATGACTGAGCAGATGCTGCTGCCAAGCTAGCAGCCATAGGAGGGCCTGAACTACTTTGAACATGAACAACCACTGATGACTTAAACGGATCACTTTCCTATAATGAAAAGGAAGTGGAGAAATGGAAAGGAAAATTCAAAGCAAAACCAATTCATGGAGTGTGGGTGTCATCTGAAGGAAAACCCCTGCTCCCTAGAAGTTTCCATCACCAAATTTACCAATCTGTTCATCCTAATGGCCACTTTGGTACCCCGGGCATGGTGGACTCTGTTAAGAGAGTCTGGCTGGCCCCTGGTATAACTACCAGAGCCCCTAAAGTGTGTTCAGCCTGCTCTTCCTGCCAGTCAGATCACCAACATGCCTTTGGTGGAAAAGCCTTTGGTGGGCGTCCTCTGGCTTACACACCTTGTGAGCGTTCTTTGTAAGGGAAGTGTCTCCTTTGGAGTGGTGTCGATGGAGGATCTGCAGGGATAGAGGAGGCAAAGGCAAGTCCTGTGTGACCCTGGAGGCATGACCCTCCCCTGCAAGCATGCCCATTCCTCCAGCCATGCATCCCTCCTCACCTCAAAAGGGGGGAAGTGTCGTTCCTGGCAACATAGGGTGGACCTTGTCCTTGCAGGGATGAGACAGCTGTCCCTTTTACCGGCACGTTCACTATTCTCCTTGGTCCTCACCATGTCCTGGCTAGGTCTGTGAAAGGAGTGAAGCAGGTAGAGAATACACTAGACGATGCTGGCTGGCTGACTGGCTGGCTGGCTGACTGTGTGCTGGCATCAGTGCCTGCCTAGATTGAGAGATGGCTGGAACCTATAGGGTAGCCTGGTCACTCTTGGGCTCCACTTGTACCTTGTGTTCTTGGCTCTCCCTCAGAATGTGATGCCACAGAGCGGTCAGCTGTAGCACAAAGAGCAGCAGCAGCAGCAGCAGTGTTAAGGCAGCTCTTCTGTTCCGTGTCTAGGACTCCTGCCTTTGGGGTTGAAGGTATAATGTCTGATTCTGGCTCAGAATCCATGGAGGACACACACACACACACACACACACACACACACACACACACACACACACGGTAATGCAACACACAAAAGGTACTTTATTGAGCAAAATATAGCTTGGTGCCGAGGACCTAAAGTGCTGGCCCCGAGGCTGCGATTTGCAGGTGTTTTATACACTTTTAGGGTACAGGGAGTAAAAAGGAATTCCTGGGGTGGGGGGGGAGTGAACCGAAACTCTTGGGGCTGGGGTCCTGAAACCCAAGTGCCCAAAGGGAAGACACAGCAATCTTAGTCTTCGGTACCCATATGTTTCACGTATGGTCATGGTGACCGAGGTTAGGTCAGTGAATCGTGAGATGATATATCTTTGTGAAACCTGGGATAAGAGTCCAACCTGCGGCTGTTACATAATGTATGTCCTTAGTGGGTTTGGGCTCGAGAAGGAGAAAGGAGTCGGAGAAAATGGGTGATAAATCAAGAGACACAGAGAAGTGAATTGAAATGGGAGCGGCGATGGCCCCTGATACTATTTTCCTTAGAAAAACCATGAAAGGAAAATCTGAGACATAAGAGACCAAGCGGAGGTAAGAATTCTGAGATAGAAGGACGTGGCCAATAGTGGCGCTAGGACAGATAAAGAGAGACAGCAGGGAGAACTCCTAGGTTGCAGGAAACAAGAGAAAAAGCAGGGGGCCTCACCCCAGCCTTTATTGTGGATTGAGAGGTGATCAATGAATACGTGACATAGTTCCTAGTTCTTAACTTTGGTTGCATAGACAATGACAAGATCAGAGCAGGAGGGGATTCTCCTGACATGAGCTTTTCAGAGGAACGAGGTTTGACAAGGTGAGGGCTAAGCCTTTGTGGCTCAGGCCCAGGAATTCTCTTGCCCTTAGAACTGCCGATACATCGATCATGAATGGATCTGATCAAGTATTTCATACATCAACCATACCCCCATGCCTGGTAGGTTATATATCCACCCCCTTTTTTTTTTTTACAAAAATTAAATAAGAGGGTATCCTGTTACAATGAAATTGTAAACTTAATCAACAAACAGGAATACTAGTGAGCTGTCAGATAAAGAATCAAAAATGAATTCACAATCCAATTTCAAAATGAAGTATAACTTAGCAATACTGCTGTAAAAATGATAAGAATGATCTTCATTTCCATTTAGCAATGTCAAGCGTAACAATTTTCATCATCCAAGATCACAAGTTATAATATAAAATAATAAGAAAATGATGTTCACTCCTTAGTGATCCTGAATTAAGGTGATAAATAATCATAGGACAGGTGCATGGACATATCATATTGCCCATGTATAGCCAGGATTATAAGAAGTTGTCACATCTTCAATAGTTAAAGAAAAAGACTTCCTCTCGAGATGAGAGGGAATCTTTGTCTTTCCCTGGTTCTGATTATGCGTAGTCTTTGGGATATATAATCCAAGATGACTGCCACATAGACATATGGTTGCAGGGTTGGTACCATGGCCTGTGAATGAGGGTGTCTGTAACCTGGTCGTGGTGGTTACAAAAAGGGATTTTTCCTTTGTGGGCTGGGACTCGAGAAGAAGGAGCAAGGAGTCTGAGAATATGGGTGAAGAATGACAGACAGAGACAAGTCAAAGTAATAGATAGGGCAGGCGTGATCCCCTCTGCTTTTTTCCTTGGTCAAAGAATTAAAATTAAAAAATTAAAAAATTTAAATTTAAAATTAAAAAGAAAATATGAGAAGCTTGCAGACACGTGGAAGTAAGGATTCCGATATAGAAAGCTTGTGGCCCAGAGAGGCCTTAGTAAAGAGACAGTAGTGAAGCTTTAAGATTGCTGGAACAAGAGAGGGAATCACGCCTTGACCCCAGGCTTTCTTGGGGATAGCCAGGATCTATGACCAGGTAAGAAAGCATAGATAATTCAGATTGGATGAGAAGGTAATGATGACACCTTTTGGGTGTGTTGACCTCAAGTGGCCCTTTTACCAAGGAATTGGAGTCAGCACGAAATGTTAATGAGTTTGCATGGCTAGGTCAAGAGTCCACCCAGAAATGTCAGAGTTCAAACCTTGTGTCTGAAGACACAATATCCATATATCAGTTATATTCCTTAGATGTGAATATGCTTGGAATGCTACATATCCCCCCTTTTTGTGTTAAAAAAATAAGATGAAGGGCGAGTGATATAAAAATACGAGAAAAATTTGACTCAAATTAAAAATATAAAAATCATGTAGCATCATCAAATGATACTTCAAGTGATTCAAAATAGACATCCAAAACATATTGTAAAAACTTTGGATGTAAAAAGGAAATGTGATTGTCAAGAACAATGAAGATTTAATCTCTACTTAATAATTTGATAATGATGAAAATGAATGATAAAAGTCTCATAATAAATTAAAAATAATGATAAAAAGTAATAAGAAAATAATCTTACTTCAAAATTTATGAAAAGAAAAACAACATAGGATAATCAAAATATTCAGAGAAAATAAAGTAAAAGAGCATCAAATCCAAATTGCTCAATTGAAATGAAAATAGTTTAAAGATATTCTTAAAAATACTTTCTCTCTTTCTCCCCCCCTTTTTTGAATAGTATACGAAATAGATTAGCATGTTTTACATTTTTCAAACATTAGTGCAAACATCAATTCAAGTGTCAATATTCCCCAAAACATTACATTTTGATTTGTTGTTGAAACAAGAGTGAAGCTAATGAAGTGACATGGCAACTTTTGGCTGTACATTTCTCATATAAGCCTTATTGGTATGTACAAAAATAAAATTTCAGATTCATATATCAGGATCAGAGCATTAGTCGTACTTACAATGTACTTCTAGTATTTCAAGGAAAATATATGGGAAAAATAATCTGAGAAAATGATCATGGAAAATGACCATGAAATGAATGCAAAATTTTAAACTAATGGCTCACCTTTCATGTGGCATAGCTGTAGCTGAGCCAATGTGTAACGTCAGAATTTACATTCAAACATGATTTCTATTTACCTAATCAATGTTGACCAAGATCGACATTGTAAAATTTTTACACAATTAGAAATGCAAAAATTAGTGCAAATTCTTAACAAGTACCAATATTCCCATTAACTTTACATTCTGATTTGTTGTATTAATATGCCTTATATGAAGTTTCTGAATGTCATTCAGGCTTTTTAAACAATATCTGCTCATTTCTATCCTTGCTGACCTCATGCCCTGTTTAAAAAAATAATAGTTCCTACATATTAAAAATTTGAATGTATTAGAAATATCTCTAAATCATATACCAATTCATGGTTGTCATTTAAACACTTGCACTTAGTATTAACTTTCCTTTTGACCAATTCCAGTCTTTGGGATAAAACCTTATAACCTAATTCAGGCTATGGGCATTGAAACCCTGACTTCTATAGAAAGATAAGACCTTCATCCCTGAAGGCTTCTTTTCTTATGCAGCCTGCCCCTGTCCCCACAGAACTCTGTAAGCCAAAACAGCATTAAGGAGGCTACAGATAATCCCCTGCAAACAAGAAGCAGGATTTCTAGCTTGAGCTATAGCATGCAAAAGTATTGGAAGCTCTCACCATTATAGAGCTGATTAAAACCCTTTATAAGCAAAATTTTTACACCATATGATTGGAAATTAAGAAAAGTATTACCTGCTGTTAAGAGCAAATGGATTCTTATTAAAATGCTACATTAATCAAGGAGGATTGACTTATCTCTCAGTCTTTTGCCCTTCCCTTCACTTATGATACTAACAATATACTTAACTCACTTCCCTTAACTGACTTATCTATCCTTGCTATCTTTCCCCTGCCTGTTGCTGCAGAAACAGACAGAGATATTCCATGTCAACCTCTGCCTCCACCCATGCTTAATGTAGTATTATGATCATTTTAAATTCATAGAAATAAGCAGGTAGAAAGGCTTCTCCAACAAAAATCAGTAATGATTCGAATAGTGGAGACTCAAATTTAATGCAGGCCATGGGCATTAAAATCCTGACTTCTATAGAAATTCAAAGCAGAATAATTCCTACTGTGAATCAAGTTCCTTTGACTAAAGAATACGGGGCTAGATATCACTCAGACCTACAGGTCCGAAGGCAAAATCATTCTTATCAATTAAATATAAGTTTATCGCAAGGAATTTCTCTACTTGAACATTGCTTATTTCCAAAGTTGGGCAAGGCAGAAGCCAAAAATCGTAAAAGATACTCATGTACCATATCTCTGTGTTATCTACAGAAATTATCTAGCACAGGTAAATTGTGAAAGCTTAATAAGTAATGGTTAAACGCAGAACAAAACTTTAGCTTAAAGAGTGTTTTGAGGAGAGAATTCCTCAGAAAAAGACTATAAGATCGTATCAAAGCATGAAAACCATCTCTCCAAAACCTAAAGGAAGACCAGCTTTAAAAAAAGGAGAGCACATGTTTGCTCTAACTAGGCAGCAAACAGACATTTTTGCTCTCAAGAAAACAACCAGAGCAAAAGGCTTTTTTATCGGCAAAACTCTCCACCAGTTTAGCATACCTAAAAGAAACAAGCTTTTTAAAACACAGTCAGAGAATGCAGGAGGACTATTGTTTAAGCATAAATGTATAAACCTGATATGTTTTTCATACAGATCTTTGCTAAGACATGGTATTACCATGAAGCAAAGTTTAAAAATTAAATTGTCTTAATTGGGATTAGACATGGCAAATTTATATAGGAATGTCTGATTATATTTCTTGATAGGAAAAGTTTTAAAGTTTAAAATCTTTATCTGACTTTTGTTACATGCTACAAGAGATATTTTATCTGTAATAATATTTTAAAATGAATTATAGTACATGTGTAGGTTAAATACCAAGGTATAAACAGTATTTTTCCAAGGCTTTTAGAGGTAAATCCACATGGACTCTTGCAACCATGTGACTCACTGCCACAAATATTTGGATCTGGAAAGGAAACTTCATCCAGCAGTTTTTTCAATTGATCCTGCCATATAGAGGGCAATACTCCTACACCTCAGGTTACAAGTTTTTATGACAAGTATTGAATATAATCAAAAGCAAAATTAATAATCAGTGCAATTTTTTAATTGACTAGCATCAATTGGCATATGCTTTAGAGAAATTTCTAATATATTCAAATTTTAAATATGTAGGTATCATTAAATTTTCAAACAGGATATAAGGTCAGCAAGGATAAAAATTAGCAGCCCATATTTAAAAACCTGAATGAAGTTCAAAATTGTATGTAAGGCACATTATTGCAACTTTATCCAAAAGGCAAATTATTTAGAATCATTCAATCTGAAAAGAATATAAAATCAATTCTCAATATGAGACACATTCTCAACATTGCAAGGCATGAAAGTAAAAACAGTGCTGGGAGGATTCAAATTGTTAAACAGCAGTAAATTATGAAGGTTATTAATTAATTTGTTAACCAGTAACAGTGCCTTATGTGTGGTTTAGAATCGGCAACACTACCACTTGTTCAAATTGCATATATCGATCCTGAGCATTATTGCAGTCTAAAACCAATTACTAGTATCCAAGCTCAAATATTACTTGCACAATGTGGTCGATTTTGGCAACAGAATTTTGTAAAACGCATAGGCGAAATTGATAATTCCATTCATATTATCAAAAGCTTTTCAGTCATGAATTTAAATTTGATAGTTTAAAAATGATAACGTCACTGCAATTGCTGTGCTTCCATTTACTGCATGTATTTAGGGTACAGCAGATATTGATGCATGCACAGTATAAGTTTATACAAAAGCAAAAGTTACATGCAGATAGGCTACTGCTTAAGATCACAGTACAAGCTGGTAAAATCAAATGTGATTTATGGTATAATGCTTTTATGATTATTGGTTTAAAACGTGAATATTAAACATCAATGTATGCCATATTGCAAAGCCAAGGTGAAATCATTATCAAAGGCAAATGGCCTTGAGGACACTGCTTTTTAGCAGACACAGATCACTTGCACTCTCTGACACATCAGAGTGCCAAGTCCATTATTCCTCAATATTTTATGGACACAAGGGAAATTGCCTATTATTATATGTTATTTTTCTTTTCTCATATTTTGAAGTATATTTCAAGTACTTTTAACACTCTAATCCTGAGCAATGAAGGTGCAAATTTTTCTCTTTATATGTACCCAACAGAATGAGATTATAAGAACATGACAGCATTTGTTAAGTTGCAGGTGACTACCCTGGGAAACCATCACTGATTGCATAAAAAGAGAATGCAGAGGACACCTCAATGGTCCAGACAGCCAAAGCCACACACACAGACATATATTCCATAAGAGATGGATATATGTGGGCTGCTGAGGTTGGAGGTACTGCGACACGGTGTTTGACACCCTCATTCACAGGTGGCTAGGGTATCAAAGTGCAACCATATTGCCATGTAGCAGGCATCTAGGCGGGTATATCCCTAAAATGCATAATCAGTACAAGGGAGAATAAGGAAATTCCCCTTCATATCCAGACACAGTCATCTTTTCTTTGGCTATGAAAGCTCTGGCAACTTCTTATACTCCTAACTGTGTGGGCGATAAGCTAATGCACCTGTCCTATGTTCTATGGGGCTACTTCCTCAATAATTCAAGAAAATGAGAGTGAAAACTATTTTCTTATTACTCTTTGTCATTATTTTTAATCTTTTATGAAACCTTTATCTTTGATTTTGATTACTAAGTATTAAGATCACATTTTATTTTTATATTTTTTTTAGTCACAAATTTTGTTACATTTTTATGTCACTCAACCTTCACTTCTTTTTATTTTTAAAACAAAAAAGGAGGATATGTAGCATTCCAAGCATATTCACATCTATGAAATATAAATGATTGAACGATTACTGTATCTTCAGGCACAAGGTTATACCAATGATATTCCTGGGTGTTCCCTTGAACTGGCCATGAGGCCTGTTGCCTAGGACAAACTCATTAACATTATCAGAGTATTCCCTTGAGAAAGTGCGGGTTGATTAACATGATCAGAGCATTCCTTTGAGAAAGGGCAGGTTGAAATCCACACGCCCAAAGCTGTTACCTCTACCTTACCGACCAATCTTATTTGTCAGTGCTTGGTGATGTGATTGCTAGGTCCTTGGAAGTAAGGCCCAGACCAGATAGGAATAAAACCAGAGGCAACTTTGTGATAGGTCTCTTGGAACTTCCTCTCCCCTTTCTTGGACCTCTGCTCTGCTCCTAATCCTCTCTCTCTCTTTCTCTCTCTACCTGAATCTCTTCCTCCCCCGAGGCTCTAGCCCCTCTCGGCTATGTATTCTCTGCCCACTCTCCTTCTCTACCTCGTATTCCAGTGATCCTCATATTCTCCTTCCCAGAAGAATATCATAGGGGTTTGCCTGCCCTATTTAAACGCTGACTTGTCCGTGTCTGTCATTCTTCACCCTGGTTCCCCGATTTCCTACCTCTCCTCGGGTCCCTACCACAAAGGACAACCTACTCTTTGTAGACCCTGTTTATCAGGACTCTACAAATGCTGCCCTCAACATGGCAGGATCAACTTATCAATGTGCTGGAGTAACTTCCCTTCTAATACCCAAATAACCAAAGAGGTTTAGAAGCAATTCACGTGGCTGGAGCAGTCCATTTGGCTTCACCTCTAGAAGCCTTGAAAAATACTGTTTACAACTTGGTACTTAACCTACAGTTACACTAGAATTCATATTAAAATTGTATTACAGATAAGATATCTCTTGTCCAGATATTCTGTAGTATATGACAAAAGTCAGATAAAGATTTTGAACTTTCCCTATCAAGAAATGTAATCAGACATTCCTATATAATTTTGGCATGTCCAATCTAAATTAGAACAATTTAATTTTTTTTATTAAATGTGACTTACTTACAGTATCTCCATATTTTAGCAACGATCTTTTGAAAGCCAGATTTTCACCCTTTTGTTTTACACATTAGCTTGCCTGGATTCTCTGGCAGTCCTTCAAAGAGTTTCTTGCAGCTGGTCTTTTGATATGCTAACATAGTGATATACTTTACTGAGAAGAGTGAAGCCTGTTGCCCTGGCTATCTGCAGGATAGCAAGATATCTGTTCAAACTAGGCTTTCCTGAATTTTAAAGTAACTCAGGATTATTTCATCGACTTACCAATTTTGATTAAGCCTGTGGTCTTAGTAGAAAAAGTTTTTAGAAATGATCTTTGCTGTAAAGTGACCTGATCCTTTGAAGTGTCCAGCTTTGCTGGAAGCAAAGCAAAGAGGTGTTCTTTCTTTCAAATGGAATTGCATTCAAATTCCTGAGGACGAAAGTTCAAGGCTTGTTCTGTCTTATTAAATCCTTCAAAATTTACCTGTGCCAGATAACTTCTGAGAGATAATGGGCACTTGTATTCCCTCATGATTTTTATTTTGTTCCTGCCATCACTTTTGAAAGAAGCAGTCTTTAAGTAAAGAAATCCCTGGCAATGAACTTAGAATCAATTGATACTAATGATCTGGCCCTGGAACTTGCTGGCCTTATCTAGCCCAGTATTCTTTAGTTAAAAGCACTTGATTAACATACTGAATCAGCCTGCTTAGAATTTCTTTAGAAGCCAGGATATCAATACCCATAGTCTGAACTAAATTTATGTTTGCACTTTTCGAATCTCTAGTTTTTGCTGGAGAAGTATTTCTACCTGATTTTTTTTGTCTTTTTTATAAATTTAAAATGATTGTAATACTGCATTAAGTATTTGTGGAGGCAGAGGTTGAAATGAACGATTCTGTCTGTTTCTGCAGCAAGCAGACAGAGGAATAATAGCATGAATAGATAAGAGTCAGTTAAAGGAAGGGGGTTAAGTATTTTGTTTGTAGCATTAGTGGAAGGAAGGGCAAAAGACTGAGGGATAAGTCAATGCTTAATGCAGCATATTAATTAGAGTCCATTGGCTCTCAAGTGTAGGTATTGAGATTCTTAATCAGCCCTATAGTGCTGAGAGCCTCCAAGCATTTTGAATAGTACAGGGCAAGCTAGAAATCCTGCTTCCTTCTTTGTAGGGGCTATCTGCATCTTCACTAACACTCTTTTGACTGGTAGAGTTCTGTGGGGAAAGGAGCAGGATGCATTTGAAAAGAAGTATTAAAAGATGAAGGTGGCTGTAGGGAGCTAAAAGCCTCGAGGAAGTAACATCTTCTTGAATTTGTAAAGCTTTTTCTACCATATCATTGGAATGCTGGAATGGCTTTGTATATAATGCCATTTGCCTAATTTCCCATGTGCTGTTATTGACTTGTGGTATTTTCTGCTTCTCTTTCTTATACTGCCTCAATTTATCTCCATCTAGATCCAATTGTGGCACATTCAGAACATCCCTTGCTGGAAATTCAGGATACGCTTTCCATACTAGGTTGAGTAATGCTTCAAAGATCTTAATACCTTTCTTTTCAATGCTTTCTTCCCTCCCTGGTGAAATGAAGGTCCCCTCATGAAGGTGCTTCTGGAAGGTAAGTGTAATGAATCCATTTCCGCACACCCTCCTGGTGGTGGTGGATGCCAGCCTCTGGTCAGCAAGGTGGCAATCCCTCCTTCCCCAGGGGGTCCATACCGGGGTGGGAGGGAGTTGTGTGTCAGCATCAGGAGCAGTAGTAGCAGCTGAATAGCTCCTCTGGGGACCTACCAAAGTCTCCCCTTTGGGGACTACTTTGGCGATTGCGGGCCATGTGATTTGAGGGTTTTTTCTTTGTTTTTGGCGAAGCTTCTTTAGACAGGTCTCCCCCAATCTGAAGGCGAAGGGGAACACTGGGACTCCTTTGGGCATTGTAGATCAATACCAAAGAGGGTTGTTTTTTTTTTTTGTTTTGCCTCCGCCGAACCTGGGCTTTTTGTAAGGGATAGATGTGAGGCAAGGCCAGTCCCAGGTCGGAGGTGTGTGTGTGTGTGTGTGGGGCTGAGCCTTTTCCCCTGGCTGCTGGTGGTGTATCCCTTAATGTGCTTTTGGAGCCCGAACCAAGCTAGCTGCCAAGCTAGCAGCCATAGGAGGGCCTGAACTACTTTGAACATTAACAACCACTGATGACTTAAATTGATCACTTTCCTATAATGAAAAGGAAGTGGAGAAATGGAAAGGAAAATTCAAAGCAAAACCAATTCATGGAGTGTGGGTGTCATCTGAAGGAAAACCCCTTCAGAGGAGGCAGGGATTCTCCTGACATGAGCTTTTCAGAGGAACAAGGTTTGACAAGGTGAGGGCTAAGCCTTTGCGGCTCAGGCCCAGGAATTCTCTTGCCCTTAGAACTGCCGATACATCGATCATGAATGGATCTGATCAAGTATTTCATACATCAACCATACCCCCATGCCTGGTAGGTTATATATCCACCCCTTTTTTTTTTTACAAAAATTAAATAAGAGGGTATCCTGTTACAATGAAATTGTAAACTTAATCAACAAACAGGAATACTAGTGAGCTGTCAGATAAAGAATCAAAAATGAATTCACAATCCAATTTGAAAATGAAGTATAACTTAGCAATACTGCTGTAAAAATGATAAGAATGATCTTCGTTTCCATTTAGCAATGCCAAGCGTAACAATTTTCATCATCCAAGATCACAAGTTATAATATAAAATAATAAGAAAATGATGTTCACTCCTTAGTGATCCTGAATTAAGGTGATAAAGTAATCATAGGACAGGTGCATGGACATATCATATTGCCCATGTATAGCCAGGATTATAAGAAGTTGTCACATCTTCAATAGTTAAAGAAAAAGACTTCCTCTCGAGATGAGAGGGAATCCTTGTCTTTCCCTTGTTCTGATTATGCGTAGTCTTTGGGATATATAATCCAAGATGCCTGCCACATAGACATATGGTTGCAGGGTTGGTACCATGGCCTGTGAATGAGGGTGTCTGTAACCTGGTCGTGGTGGTTATAAAAAGGGATTTTTCCTTTGTGGGCTGGGACTCGAGAAGAAGGAGCAAGGAGTCTGAGAATATGGGTGAAGAATGACAGACAGAGACAAGTCAAAGTAATAGATAGGGCAGGCGTGATCCCCTCTGCTTTTTTCCTTGGTCAAAGAATTAAAGGAAAATATGAGAAGCTTGCAGACACATGGAAGTAAGGATTCCGAGATAGAAAGCAGGTGGCCAAGAGAGGCCTTAGTAAAGAGACAGTAGTGAAGCTTTAAGATTGCTGGAACAAGAGAGGGAATCACGCCTTTACCCCAGGCTTTCTTGGGGATAGCCAGGATCTATGACCAGATAAGAAAGCATAGATAATTCAGATTGGATGGGAAGGTAATGATGACACCTTTTGGGTGTGTTGACCTCAACCCGCCCTTTTACCAAGCAATTGGAGTCCTCACCAAATGTCAATGCACCAAATGTTAATGAGTTTGCATGGCTAGGTCAAGAGTCCACCCACAAATGTCAGAGTTCCAACCTTGTGTCTGAAGACACAATATCCATATATCAGTTATATTTCTTAGATGTGAATATGCTTGGAATGCTACATATCCCCCCTTTTTGTGTTAAAAAAATAAGATGAAGGGCGAGTGATATAAAAATACGAGAAAAATTTGACTCAAATTAAAAATATAAAAAATCATGTAGCATCATCAAATGATACTTCAAGTGATTCAAAATAGACAACCAAAACTTACTGCAAAAAGTTTGGATGTAAAAAGTAAGTGTGATTGTCAAGAACAATGAAGATTTAACTCTCAACTTATTGATAATTTGATAATGATGAAAATGATCTTCATACATAACATACCAAATCATCTGAGCAAATGATCTTGGGAATATGATTCCAAAATTAAAACAAAATTTTAGACTCTCTTTTCACTGTTTATGTGGCATGTTTGAAGCTGAGCCAATATGTAATATCAGAATTTACATTCCCAATGATTTCTCATTCCTGATCTAAATTGACTAAAACTCTCCTTGTACAGGAGCATAATTTTTCCACCCTTAAAAGCTTTGTAAAAACATGAATACAAGAATTATTGTGAAATTTTTAACAAATACCAACATTCCCAAACACATTACATTCTGATCTGCAGTCTAAATACCCAGGATGATGATAATGAAGTGACATTTCAAGTTTTGGCTGCATATTTCGTATATCATCCTCATTTAAATTTCTGCTTTTATCAATAAACCCATCAATATGATAGCCAAGCAGATCACATTACCAATATTTGGCAAATTCATTCCACCAAACCAATGTTTGGGTAAATAGAAGCTTAAGTTGTTTTTCATGGAGAAAGAATTTCTACAGTTTCTGGAACTTGTCGAATTTGGTGTAGCTTGTTCTTTCCTGGTTGTTAATGTATAATATTCCATGTGCTTTTTCTACAAGCTTATCCGTGCCTATTGTGTCCTATTTTCAATACCTACTCCAAAAAAGGAAAACTTAGATCATACTTTGCCCTTGCTCCATGTATGTGTGTGATAACTCGTTCCACCTAGGAGAGTCAATAACTGCGCGTCCACAGAAATTGTCCAACCTAGCGCACTCAGATGACCACTGAGGCTTTACTTTCAAATACCAGAACGTCTTCCAGTATTTGGATGGGAAGCCAATAGACCCCGAATCCAGTGGCCTGCCTGAATTCTGGGACTATTGGTAGAGAGCAAGAAACCGTTCCCATAAAGATATTACCCCAAAAGACAGGATTTCAGGACTAATGGTTAACAATGGTATTAACACTCAAGTACACCCACGGTGGTTGGCATGTCACGTCCACCTAGTTATTGGCAGGAACATCATCTTTGCATGATTGTAAATGATCTTTTTCAATAACTTAGGTTCCTGATGACAGGTTTCAGAGTGCATTTTGGCTGATCTCTCATACCTTTTTTCCAGAGTCACATCAGGATCATCTGTCCATTAAACCTGCCTGTGTAGCATTTTCTGCCTGGCACCTCCCTTTTTGTTGTCAGAGGTATCAGATCTATGCTATGAGTGAAAGTTTTCGATCTCCTCCTCTTTGGAGAGTCATACCAATGTCTATACCCTCGGGGATAGCAGCATTTCTTACAATACTAGTAGTAGTTTTACAATGTATCCTTTTGACAGTATCATAGACATACAAAATGAAAGGTATACATTCACGTCTAAACAAGTGTAGCTATTTTGTTTTGATTCCATAAGAAAGACCTCGGAGTGTGGGATTTATCTGATGTCTTAGACAGACACAAGTGTGCTTTAGTCCTTCTGAGTTAGCATCCTTGCTCTTGGTTTGGGTACACTATATCAATGGATGTCAGCCGGACCAGTGTCCCACAGTAGCCTAATAGCTAATGTCACTGATAGTGTCACGTCAGTCTTGTGGAGTGATCTTAGTCACCGGTGAAGTGTCCTTCCAGCGTGCCTGGAGAGTGGCTGGCGTGTAGTTAGCTGATGTCAACAGCGTTGGTCTGCTTCTCTTCCTGGTCTTGTGTTGGCTGGCATGATGTGCTTTGTGGGTGACCAGATGTTTCCACTCTCTGTCAACATACAGACAAGACCTCGACCCAACGTTATCATCCCCTTGGGTCCCTCACAGTCTTAATTTCTTGGTAATATTCAACCCAATTCAGATATATCCTACAATGTAATCTTTAGCAGGACATTCAAACTGTTATTGCAAAGTTTTAACTGATGTTCGTTTTAGAGTGTGGAAGAGGTAGATGGTTAGTGATACCGTTTCCACCCTTCTTTCTTATGAAAGTTGAAATGCCACAGCTGAACCAAATTGACTTTTCGATAAGTCTGATACGAAGAAAGACATGCTGTTGTTTGCCAATATAATGTACCCCTGAAGACAATGATCACATATACATTTTGGACAAATCGTACTGCAATAGGACAGTATTTATGGTACAGTCGTAACCTTCCCAATTGTACCATTTGATATTTGATCCTATTTGGGTAACGGGGAACAATTCCACAAAAGTAATTTTCAGTTCCTTGTTATGCCAATACCATTTGGAATTTTCAGGTATGTGATAACGTTTGATCTTATAACCAATACCCATCAATCTGTAGTCCAGAATATCTGTCAGGGACTTCACGATATTCTTCTGGAGGCAAATTGTGTTTCATACAATGACATGTGCGTGGATAGTGTGTTAGACCTGCCTATAGGGCAGTGATGATCTTTCCAGCTCATTGGCTGTTTTTTGCATGTGTCCTGTGCCAGACACCTCTGCAGTCTGTCCTTTTTCTGGTGAGATTTTCTTGCCATCGGATAGCTTGCATATAAGCCATGAGCTATCCAATTCAGCCCATTTATTGCTATGAAAAGCACTGCTATCCCAAGATGTTTGGAATAGACAACCGTGCACAATTATTCCTAAGTTCTGTAATGGCTTTGCTCACTTCTTCATTTGAGCTTAATGCCATCAACCAGGAGAGTAAGCATGTCCCATCCCCTTTCACCCTGGGACTCCTTTGGGCATTGTAGGTCAATACCAAATAGGTTTTTGTTTTTTGTTTTCCCTCCACCGAACCTGGGCTTTTGGTAAGGGATAGATGTGAGGCAAGGCCAGTCCCAGGTCGGAGGTGTGGGGGTGGGGACTGTGCCCTTTCCCCTTGTTGCTGGTGGTGTATCCCTTAATGTGTGTTTGGAGCGCGAACCCCAATTGCAGAGTGTGGCAAAAGCAAGGGCTCCAGCTGAAGGGAGGGGTGGAGGAAGGAGGTGTGTGGAAGAGCTGCGCAGGCCCAGAGTAAAAGGCAGGCCAGGAGGCTTGGAGCGCAGGCGCTCAGGGGCAGGCAGGTGGCACGCAGGCGCAGTAGGGGCAGGCAGGTGGCACGTGGCGGAGGGGGAGGGGAGCGGAAAGTTCCCGCCTTTTCTGTCAGAGCCTCCCTGTGTCGCTGTGCCTAGCATTAAGGTCCGCCAAGGCAAAAGACTGGAAGTTGCATGTGGACTGTGTGAGGTAGGGGAGCAGCACTTGGGCCGAAGTTGGTCACATGAGGCACCTCTGCTGAGGGGAGGAGGCTTTGGGGGTGGCTGCTGCCGCGGAGCCCGCCTCCTGCCTCTTCCTCTGGGTTCTTCAGTAGTCCCGCCTGCTGCCTGTACTGGTCAGCTCCATAGGCAGGCCTACCCCTGAAAGCTGCCCCTCCCTCTCAATTGCCCGCCTCCCACACTGCCCCTCCTCTCCCTGGGGGACACCCACCAGAAAGTCCCCTCCTTCAGTAGCCCCACTCCCAGGTCCCCAACTTCCTCAGGTGCTCAGCTCCCCCTCCCCCACCCCCTTCGCCTCTTGGTCTCCCTCTTGAGGCCACATATTGGTATTGCATCCGAGGAGGGTTTTTTTTTTTTTAATGGTTTTGAAATAAGCTTTTAGAGCTCTGTGCAAGTTGGACCCCAAGCCTCATACACATCCTGACGTCTCAGGCATAAATATGAGTGGACCTTGGCCGTGAGTGGCCCACTTTGCCTTAGAGCAGTCACACACCTGCCTTCCACCCTGTGCTCTCAGTATTCTCCTTCCATAGCGGATGCAGAAATGATTAAGGAAGTTCTTTCTGCTCTCCCGCTGCCTGAAGCCCTCGCTCTAGTTCACTGCTGTGCCCATAGAGGTGGCACTGACCCTGTCTCCAGGGGACATGACTGAGCAGATGCTGCTGCCAAGCTAGCAGCCATAGGAGGGCCTGAACTACTTTGAACATGAACAACCACTGATGACTTAAATGGATCACTTTCCTATAATGAAAAGGAAGTGGAGAAATGGAAAGGAAAATTCAAAGCAAAACCAATTCATGGAGTGTGGGTGTCATCTGAAGGAAAACCCCTGCTCCCTAGAAGTTTCCATCACCAAATTTACCAATCTGTTCATCCTAATGGCCACTTTGGTACCCCGGGCATGGTGGACTCTGTTAAGAGAGTCTGGCTGGCCCCTGGTATAACTACCAGAGCCCCTAAAGTGTGTTCAGCCTGCTCTTCCTGCCAGTCAGATCACCAACATGCCTTTGGTGGAAAAGCCTTTGGTGGGCGTCCTCTGGCTTACACACCTTGTGAGCGTTCTTTGTAAGGGAAGTGTCTCCTTTGGAGTGGTGTCCACCGAGGATCTGGAGGGATAGAGGAGGCAAAGGCAAGTCCTGTGTGACCCTGGAGGCATGACCCTCCCCTGCAAGCATGCCCATTCCTCCAGCCATGCATCCCTCCTCACCTCAAAACGGGGGAAGTGTCGTTCCTGGCAACATAGGGTGGACCTTGTCCTTGCAGGGATGAGACAGCTGTCCCTTTTACCGGCACGTTCACTATTCTCCTTGGTCCTCACCATGTCCTGGCTAGGTCTGTGAAAGGAGTGAAGCAGGTAGAGAATACACTAGACGCTGCTGGCTGGCTGACTGGCTGGCTGGCTGGCTGACTGTGTGCTGGCATCAGTGCCTGCCTAGATAGAGAGATGGCTGGAACCTATAGGGTAGCCTGGTCACTCTTGGGCTCCACTTGTACCTTGTGTTCTTGGCTCTCCCTCAGAATGTGATGCCACAGAGCGGTCAGCTGTAGCACAAAGAGCAGCAGCAGCAGCAGCAGTGTTAAGGCAGCTCTTCTGTTCCGTGTCTAGGACTCCTGCCTTTGGGGTTGAAGGTATAATGTCCGATTCTGGCTCAGAATCCATGGAGGACACATACACACACACACACACACACACACACACACACACACACACACACACACACACACGGTAATGCAACACACAAGAGGTACTTTATTGAGCAAAATATAGCTTGGTGCCGAGGACCTAAAGTGCTGGCCCCGAGGCTGCGATTTGCAGGTGTTTTATACACTTTTAGGGTACAGGGAGTAAAAAGGAATTCCTGGGGTGGGGGGGAGTGAACCGAAAGTCCTGGGGCTGGGGTCCTGAAACCCAAGTGCCCACAGGGAAGACACAGCAATCTTAGTCTTCGGTACCCATATGTTTCACGTATGGTCATGGTGACCGAGGTTAGGTCAGTGAATCGTGAGATGATATATCTTTGTGAAACCTGGGATAAGAGTCCAACCTGCGGCTGCTACATAATGTATGTCCTTAGTGGGTTTGGGCTCGAGAAGGAGAAAGGAGTCGGAGAAAATGGGTGATAAATCAAGAGACACAGAGAAGTGAATTGAAATGGGAGCGGCGATGGCCCCTGATACTATTTTCCTTAGAAAAATCATGAAAGGAAAATCTGAGACATAAGAGACCAAGCGGAGGTAAGAATTCTGAGATAGAAGGACGTGGGCAATAGTGGCGCTAGGACAGATAAAGAGAGACAGCAGGGAGAACTCCAAGGTTGCAGGAAACAAGAGAAAAAGCAGGGGGCCTCACCCCAGCCTTTATTGTGGATTGAGTGGTGATCAATGAATACGTGACATAGTACCTAGTTCTTAACTTTGGTTGCATAGACAATGAGAAGATCAGAGGAGGCGGGGATTCTCCTGACATGAGCTTTTCAGAGGAAAGAGGTTTGACAAGGTGAGGGCTAAGCCTTTGTGGCTCAGGCCCAGGAATTCTCTTGCCCTTAGAACTGCCCATACATGGATCGTGAATGGATCTGATCAAGTATTTCATACATCAACCATACCCCCATGCCTGGTAGGTTATATATCCACCCCCTTTTTTTTTTTTACAAAAATTAAATAAGAGGGTATCCTGTTACAATGAAATTGTAAACTTAATCAACAAACAGGAATACTAGTGAGCTATCAGATAAAGAATCAAAAATGAATTCACAATCCAATTTCAAAATGTAGTATAACTTAGCAATACTGCTGTAAAAATGATAAGAATGATCTTCATTTCCATTTAGCAATGTCAAGCTTAACAATTTTCATCCTCCAAGATCACAAGTTATAATATAAAATAATAAGAAAATGATGTTCACTCCTTAGTGATCCTGAATTAAGGTGATAAAGTAATCATAGGACAGGTGCATGGACATATCATATTGCCCATGTATAGCCAGGATTATAAGAAGTTGTCACATCTTCAATAGTTAAAGAAAAAGACTTCCTCTCGAGATGAGAGGGAATCCTTGTCTTTCCCTTGTTCTGATTATGCGTAGTCTTTGGGATATATAATCCAAGATGCCTGCCACATAGAGATGTGGTTGCAGGGTTGGTACCATGGCCTGTGAATGAGGGTGTCTGTAACCTGGTCGTGGTGGTTACAAAAAGGGATTTTTCCTTTGTGGGCTGGGACTCGAGAAGAAGGAGCAAGGAGTCTGAGAATATGGGTGAAGAATGACAGACAGAGACAAGTCAAAGTAATAGATAGGGCAGGCGTGATCCCCTCTGCTTTTTTCCTTGGTCAAAGAATTAAACTTAAAAAATTTAAATTTTTTTTTAAATTTAAATTTAAAATTTAAATTTAAAATTAAAAAGAAAATATGAGAAGCTTGCAGACAGGTGGAAGTAAGACAGGTGGCCCAGAGAGGCCTTAGTAAAGAGACAGTAGTGAAGCTTTAAGATTGCTGGAACAAGAGAGGGAATCACGCCTTGACCCCAGGCTTTCTTGGGGATAGCCAGGATCAGTGACCAGATAAGAAAGCATAGATAATTCAGATTGGATGGGAAGGTAATGATGACACCTTTTGGGTGTGTTGACCTCAACCCGCCCTTTTACCAAGGAATTGGAGTCCTCACCAAATGTCAATGCACCAAATGAGTTTGCATGGCTAGGTCAAGAGTCCACCCACAAATGTCAGAGTTCCAACCTTGTGTCTGAAGACACAATATCCATATATCAGTTATATTTCTTAGATGTGAATATGCTTGGAATGCTACATATCCCCCCTTTTTGTGTTAAAAAAATAAGATGAAGGGCGAGTGATATAAAAATACGAGAAAAATTTGACTCAAATTAAAAATATAAAAATCATGTAGCATCATCAAATGATACTTCAAGTGATTCAAAATAGACAACCAAAACTTATTGCAAAAAGTTTGGATGTAAAAAGTAAGTGTGATTGTCAAGAACAATGAAGATTTAACTCTCAACTTATTGATAATTTGATAAGGATGAAAATGATCTTCATACATAACATACCAAATCATCTGAGCAAATGATCTTGGGAATATGATTCCAAAATTAAAACAAAATTTTAGACTCTCTTTTCACTGTTTATGTGGCATGTTTGAAGCTGAGCCAATATGTAATATCAGAATTTACATTCCCAATGATTTCTCATTCCTGATCTAAATTGACTAAAACTCTCCTTGTACAGGAGCATAATTTTTCCACCATTAAAAGCTTTGTAAAAACATGAATACCACAATTATTGTGAAATTTTTAACAAATACCAACATTCCCAAACACATTACATTCTGATCTGCAGTCTAAATACCCAGGATGATGATAATGAAGTGACATTTCAAGTTTTGGCTGCATATTTCGTATATCATCCTCATTTAAATTTCTGCTTTTATCAATAAACCCATCAACATGATAGCCAAGCATATCACATTACCAATATTTGGAAAATTCATTCCACCAAACCAATGTTTGGGTAAATAGAAGCTTAAGTTCTTTTTCACATAGAAAGAATTTCTACAGTTTCTGGAACTTGTCGAATTTGGTGTAGCTTGTTCTTTCCTGGTTGTTAATGTATAATATTCCATGTGCTTTTTCTACAAGCTTATCCGTGCCTATTGTGTCCTATTTTCAATACCTACTCCAAAAAAGGAAAACTTAGATCATACTTTGCCCTTGCTCCATGTATGTGTGTGATAACTCGTTCCACCTAGGAGAGTCAATAACTGCGCGTCCACAGAAATTGTCCAACCTAGCGCACTCAGATGACCACTGAGGCTTTACTTTCAAATACCAGAACGTCTTCCAGTATTTGGATGGGAAGCCAATAGACCCCGAATCCAGTGGCCTGCCTGAATTCTGGGACTATTGGTAGAGAGCAAGAAACCGTTCCCATAAAGATATTACCCCAAAAGACAGGATTTCAGGACTAATGGTTAACAATGGTATTAACACTCAAGTACACCCACGGTGGTTGGCATGTCACGTCCACCTAGTTATTGGCAGGAACATCATCTTTGCATGGTTGTAAATGATCTTTTTCAATAACTTAGGTTCCTGATGACAGGTTTCAGAGTGCATTTTGGCTGATCTCTCATACCTTTTTTCCAGAGTCACATCAGGATCATCTGTCCATTAAACCTGCCTGTGTAGCATTTTCTGCCTGGCACCTCCCTTTTTGTTGTCAGAGGTATCAGATCTATGCTATGAGTGAAAGTTTTCGATCTCCTCCTCTTTGGAGAGTCATACCAATGTCTATACCCTCGGGGATAGCAGCATTTCTTACAATACTAGTAGTAGTTTTACAATGTATCCTTTTGACAGTATCATAGACATACAAAATGAAAGGTATACATTCACGTCTAAACAAGTGTAGCTATTTTGTTTTGATTCCATAAGAAAGACCTCGGAGTGTGGGATTTATCTGATGTCTTAGACAGACACAAGTGTGCTTTAGTCCTTCTGAGTTAGCATCCTTGCTCTTGGTTTGGGTACACTATATCAATGGATGTCAGCCGGACCAGTGTCCCACAGTAGCCTAATAGCTAATGTCACTGATAGTGTCACGTCAGTCTTGTGGAGTGATCTTAGTCACCTGTGAAGTGTCCTTCCAGCGTGCCTGGAGAGTGGCTGGCGTGTAGTTAGCTGATGTCAACAGCGTTGGTCTGCTTCTCTTCCTGGTCTTGTGTTGGCTGGCATGATGTGCTTTGTGGGTGACCAGATGTTTCCACTCTCTGTCAACATACAGACAAGACCTCGACCCAACGTTATCATCCCCTTGGGTCCCTCACAGTCTTAATTTCTTGGTAATATTCAACCCAATTCAGATATATCCTACAATGTAATCTTTAGCAGGACATTCAAACTGTTATTGCAAAGTTTTAACTGATGTTCGTTTTAGAGTGTGGAAGAGGTAGATGGTTAGTGATACCGTTTCCACCCTTCTTTCTTATGAAAGTTGAAATGCCACAGCTGAACCAAATTGACTTTTCGATAAGTCTGATACGAAGAAAGACATGCTGTTGTTTGCCAATATAATGTACCCCTGAAGACAATGATCACATATACATTTTGGACAAATCGTACTGCAATAGGACAGTATTTATGGTACAGTCGTAACCTTCCCAATTGTACCATTTGATATTTGATCCTATTTGGGTAACGGGGAACAATTCCACAAAAGTAATTTTCAGTTCCTTGTTATGCCAATACCATTTGGAATTTTCAGGTATGTGATAACGTTTGATCTTATAACCAATACCCATCAATCTGTAGTCCAGAATATCTGTCAGGGACTTCACGATATTCTTCTGGAGGCAAATTGTTTCTCATACAATGACATGTGCGTGGATAGTGTGTTAGACCTGCCTATAGGGCAGTGATGATCTTTCCAGCTCATTGGCTGTTTTTTGCATGTGTCCTGTGCCAGACACCTCTGCAGTCTGTCCTTTTTCTGGTGAGATTTTCTTGCCATCGGATAGCTTGCATATAAGCCATGAGCTATCCAATTCAGCCCATTTATTGCTATGAAAAGCACTGCTATCCCAAGATGTTTGGAATAGACAACCGTGCACAATTATTCCTAAGTTCTGTAATGGCTTTGCTCACTTCTTCATTTGAGCTTAATGCCATCAACCAGGAGAGTAAGCATGTCCCATCCCCTTTCACCCTGGGACTCCTTTGGGCATTGTAGGTCAATACCAAATAGGTTTTTGTTTTTTGTTTTCCCTCCACCGAACCTGGGCTTTTGGTAAGGGATAGATGTGAGGCAAGGCCAGTCCCAGGTCGGAGGTGTGGGGGTGGGGACTGTGCCCTTTCCCCTTGTTGCTGGTGGTGTATCCCTTAATGTGTGTTTGGAGCGCGAACCCCAATTGCAGAGTGTGGCAAAAGCAAGGGCTCCAGCTGAAGGGAGGGGTGGAGGAAGGAGGTGTGTGGAAGAGCTGCGCAGGCCCAGAGTAAAAGGCAGGCCAGGAGGCTTGGAGCCAGGCGCTCAGGGGCAGGCAGGTGGCACGCAGGCGCAGTAGGGGCAGGCAGGTGGCACGTGGCGGAGGGGGAGGGGAGCGGAAAGTTCCCGCCTTTTCTGTCAGAGCCTCCCTGTGTCGCTGTGCCTAGCATTAAGGTCCGCCAAGGCAAAAGACTGGAAGTTGCATGTGGACTGTGTGAGGTAGGGGAGCAGCACTTGGGCCGAAGTTGGTCACATGAGGCACCTCTGCCGAGGGGAGGAGGCTTTGGGGGTGGCTGCTGCCGCGGAGCCCGCCTCCTGCCTCTTCCTCTGGGTTCTTCAGTAGTCCCGCCTGCTGCCTGTACTGGTCAGCTCCATAGGCAGGCCTACCCCTGAAAGCTGCCCCTCCCTCTCAATTGCCCGCCTCCCACACTGCCCCTCCTCTCCCTGGGGGACACCCACCAGAAAGTCCCCTCCTTCAGTAGCCCCACTCCCAGGTCCCCAACTTCCTCAGGTGCTCAGCTCCCCCTCCCCCACCCACTTCGCCTCTTGGTCTCCCTCTTGAGGCCACATATTGGTATTGCATCCGAGGAGGGTTTTTTTTTTTTTAATGGTTTTGAAATAAGCTTTTAGAGCTCTGTGCAAGTTGGACCCCAAGCCTCGTACACATCCTGACGTCTCAGGCATAAATATGAGTGGACCTTGGCCAGGAGTGGCCCACTTTGCCTTAGAGCAGTCACACACCTGCCTTCCACCCTGTGCTCTCAGTATTCTCCTTCCATAGCGGATGCAGAAATGATTAAGGAAGTTCTTTCTGCTCTCCCGCTGCCTGAAGCCCTCGCTCTAGTTCACTGCTGTGCCCATAGAGGTGGCACTGACCCTGTCTCCAGGGGACATGACTGAGCAGATGCTGCTGCCAAGCTAGCAGCCATAGGAGGGCCTGAACTACTTTGAACATGAACAACCACTGATGACTTAAATGGATCACTTTCCTATAATGAAAAGGAAGTGGAGAAATGGAAAGGAAAATTCAAAGCAAAACCAATTCATGGAGTGTGGGTGTCATCTGAAGGAAAACCCCTGCTCCCTAGAAGTTTCCATCACCAAATTTACCAATCTGTTCATCCTAATGGCCACTTTGGTACCCCGGGCATGGTGGACTCTGTTAAGAGAGTCTGGCTGGCCCCTGGTATAACTACCAGAGCCCCTAAAGTGTGTTCAGCCTGCTCTTCCTGCCAGTCAGATCACCAACATGCCTTTGGTGGAAAAGCCTTTGGTGGGCGTCCTCTGGCTTACACACCTTGTGAGCGTTCTTTGTAAGGGAAGTGTCTCCTTTGGAGTGGTGTCCACCGAGGATCTGGAGGGATAGAGGAGGCAAAGGCAAGTCCTGTGTGACCCTGGAGGCATGACCCTCCCCTGCAAGCATGCCCATTCCTCCAGCCATGCATCCCTCCTCACCTCAAAAGGGGGGAAGTGTCGTTCCTGGCAACATAGGGTGGACCTTGTCCTTGCAGGGATGAGACAGCTGTCCCTTTTACCGGCACGTTCACTATTCTCCTTGGTCCTCACCATGTCCTGGCTAGGTCTGTGAAAGGAGTGAAGCAGGTAGAGAATACACTAGACGCTGCTGGCTGGCTGACTGGCTGGCTGGCTGGCTGACTGTGTGCTGGCATCAGTGCCTGCCTAGATAGAGAGATGGCTGGAACCTATAGGGTAGCCTGGTCACTCTTGGGCTCCACTTGTACCTTGTGTTCTTGGCTCTCCCTCAGAATGTGATGCCACAGAGCGGTCAGCTGTAGCACAAAGAGCAGCAGCAGCAGCAGCAGTGTTAAGGCAGCTCTTCTGTTCCGTGTCTAGGACTCCTGCCTTTGGGGTTGAAGGTATAATGTCCGATTCTGGCTCAGAATCCATGGAGGACACATACACACACACACACACACACACACACACACACACACACACACGGTAATGCAACACACAAGAGGTACTTTATTGAGCAAAATATAGCTTGGTGCCGAGGACCTAAAGTGCTGGCCCCGAGGCTGCGATTTGCAGGTGTTTTATACACTTTTAGGGTACAGGGAGTAAAAAGGAATTCCTGGGGTGGGGGGGAGTGAACCGAAAGTCCTGGGGCTGGGGTCCTGAAACCCAAGTGCCCAAAGGGAAGACACAGCAATCTTAGAATTCGGTACCCATATGTTTCACGTATGGTCATGGTGACCGAGGTTAGGTCAGTGAATCGTGAGATGATATATCTTTGTGAAACCTGGGATAAGAGTCCAACCTGCGGCTGCTACATAATGTATGTCCTTAGTGGGTTTGGGCTCGAGAAGGAGAAAGGAGTCGGAGAAAATGGGTGATAAATCAAGAGACACAGAGAAGTGAATTGAAATGGGAGCGGCGATGGCCCCTGATACTATTTTCCTTAGAAAAATCATGAAAGGAAAATCTGAGAGATAAGAGACCAAGCGGAGGTAAGAATTCTGAGATAGAAGGACGTGGCCAATAGTGGCGCTAGGACAGATAAAGAGAGACAGCAGGGAGAACTCCAAGGTTGCAGGAAACAAGAGAAAAAGCAGGGGGCCTCACCCCAGCCTTTATTGTGGATTGAGAGGTGATCAATGAATACGTGACATAGTACATAGTTCTTAACTTTGGTTGCATAGACAATGAGAAGATCAGAGGAGGAGGGGATTCTCCTGACATGAGCTTTTCAGAGGAATGAGGTTTGACAAGGTGAGGGCTAAGCCTTTGTGGCTCAGGCCCAGGAATTCTCTTGCCCTTAGAACTGCCCATACATGGATCGTGAATGGATCTGATCAAGTATTTCATACATCAACCATACCCCCATGCCTGGTAGGTTATATATCCACCCCCCTTTTTTTTTTTACAAAAATTAAATAAGAGGGTATCCTGTTACAATGAAATTGTAAACTTAATCAACAAACAGGAATACTAGTGAGCTATCAGATAAAGAATCAAAAATGAATTCACAATCCAATTTCAAAATGAAGTATAACTTAGCAATACTGCTGTAAAAATGATAAGAATGATCTTCATTTCCATTTAGCAATGTCAAGGTTAACAATTTTCATCCTCCAAGATCACAAGTTATAATATAAAATAATAAGAAAATGATGTTCACTCCTTAGTGATCCTGAATTAAGGTGATAAAGTAATCATAGGACAGGTGCATGGACATATCATATTGCCCATGTATAGCCAGGATTATAAGAAGTTGTCACATCTTCAATAGTTAAAGAAAAAGACTTCCTCTCGAGATGAGAGGGAATCCTTGTCTTTCCCTTGTTCTGATTATGCGTAGTCTTTGGGATATATAATCCAAGATGCCTGCCACATAGAGATATGGTTGCAGGGTTGGTACCATGGCCTGTGAATGAGGGTGTCTGTAACCTGGTCGTGGTGGTTACAAAAAGGGATTTTTCCTTTGTGGGCTGGGACTCGAGAAGAAGGAGCAAGGAGTCTGAGAATATGGGTGAAGAATGACAGACAGAGACAAGTCAAAGTAATAGATAGGGCAGGCGTGATCCCCTCTGCTTTTTTCCTTGGTCAAAGAATTAAATTTAAAAAATTTAAATTTTTTTTAAATTTAAATTTTAAATTTAAATTTAAAATTAAAAAGAAAATATGAGAAGCTTGCAGACAGGTGGAAGTAAGACAGGTGGCCCAGAGAGGCCTTAGTAAAGAGACAGTAGTGAAGCTTTAAGATTGCTGGAACAAGAGAGGGAATCACGCCTTGACCCCAGGCTTTCTTGGGGATAGCCAGGATCAGTGACCAGATAAGAAAGCATAGATAATTCAGATTGGATGGGAAGGTAATGATGACACCTTTTGGGTGTGTTGACCTCAACCCGCCCTTTTACCAAGGAATTGGAGTCCTCACCAAATGTCAATGCACCAAATGTTAATGAGTTTGCATGGCTAGGTCAAGAGTCCACCCACAAATGTCAGAGTTCCAACCTTGTGTCTGAAGACACAATATCCATATATCAGTTATATTTCTTAGATGTGAATATGCTTGGAATGCTACATATCCCCCCTTTTTGTGTTAAAAAAATAAGATGAAGGGCGAGTGATATAAAAATATGAGAAAAATTTGACTCAAATTAAAAATATAAAAATCATGTAGCATCATCAAATGATACTTCCAGTGATTCAAAATAGACATCCAAAACATATTGTAAAAACTTTGGATGTAAAAAGGAAATGTGATTGTCAAGAACAATGAAGATTTAACTCTCAACTTATTGATAATTTGATAATGATGAAAATGAATGAAAAAAGTCTCATAATAAATTAAAAATAATGATAAAAAGTAATAAGAAAATAATCTTACTTCAAAATTTATGAAAAGAAAAACAACATAGGATAATCAAAATATTCAGAGAAAATAAAGTAAAAGAGCATCAAATCCAAATTGCTCAATTGAAATGAAAATGGTATAAAGATATTCTTAAAAATACTTTCTCTCTTTCTCCCCCCCTTTTTTGAATAGTATACCAAATAGATTAGCATGTTTTACATTTTTCAAACATTAGTGCAAACATCAATTCAAGTGTCAATATTCCCCAAAACATTACATTTTGATTTGTTGTTGAAACAAGAGTGAAGCTAATGAAGTGACATGGTAAGTTTTGGTTGTACATTTCTCATATAAGCCTTATTGGTATGTACAAAAATAAAATTTCAGATTCATATATCAGGATCAGAGCATTAGTCGTACTTACAATGTACTTCTAGTATTTCAAGGAAAATATATGGGAAAAATAATCTGAGAAAATGATCATGGAAAATGACCATGAAATGAATGCAAAATTTTAAACTAATGGCTCACCTTTCATGTGGCATAGCTGTAGCTGAGCCAATGTGTAACGTCAGAATTTACATTCAAACATGATTTCTATTTACCTAATCAATGTTGACCAAGATCGACATTGTAAAATTTTTACACAATTAGAAATGCAAAAATTAGTGCAAATTCTTAACAAGTACCAATATTCCCATTAACTTTACATTCTGATTTGTTGTATTAATATGCCTTATATGAAGTTTCTGAATGTCATTCAGGCTTTTTAAACAATATCTGCTCATTTCTATCCTTGCTGACCTCATGCCCTGTTTAAAAAAATAATACATATTAAAAATTTGAATGTATTAGAAATATCTCTAAATCATATACCAATTCATGCTTGTCATTTAAACACTTGCACTTAGTATTAACTTTCCTTTTGACCAATTCCAGTACTTGTGATTAAACCTTATAACCTAATTCAGGCTATGGGCATTGAAACCCTGACTTCTATAGAAAGATAAGACCTTCATCCCTGAAGGCTTCTTTTCTTATGCAGCCTTCCCCCATCCCCACAGAACTCTGCAAGCCAAAACAGCATTAAGGAGGCTACAGATAGCCCCCTGCAAACAAGAAGCAGGATTTCTAGCTTGAGCTATAGCATGCAAAACTATTGGAAGCTCTCACCATTATAGAGCTGATTAAAACCCTTTATAAGCAAAATTTTTACACCATATGATTGGAAATTAAGAAAAGTATTACCTGCTGTTAAGAGCATACAAGGAGGATTGACTTATCTCTCAGTCTTTTGCCCTTCCCTTCACTTATGATACTAACAATATACTTAACTCACTTCCCTTAACTGACTTTTCTATCCTTGCTATCTTTCCCCTGCCTGTTGCTGCAGAAACAGACAGAGATATTCCATGTCAACCTCTGCCTCCACCCATGCTTAATGTAGTATTATGATCATTTTAAATTTATAGAAATAAGCAGGTAGAAAGGCTTCTCCAACAAAAATCAGTAATGATTCGAATAGTGGAGACTCAAATTTAATGCAGGCTATGGGCATTAAAATCCTGACTTCTATAGAAATTCAAAGCAGAATAATTCATACTGTGAATCAAGTTCCTTTGACTAAAGAATACGGGGCTAGATAACACTCAGACCTACAGGTCCGAAGGCAAAATCATTCTTATCAATTAAATATAAGTTTATCGCAAGGAATTTCTCTACTTGAACATTGCTTATTTCCAAAGTTGGGCAAGGCAGAAGCCAAAAATCGTAAAAGATACTCATGTACCATATCTCTGTGTTATCTACAGAAATTATCTAGCACAGGTAAATTGTGAAAGCTTAATAAGTAATGGTTAAACGCAGAACAAAACTTTAGCTTAAAGAGTGTTTTGAGGAGAGAATTCCTCACAAAAAGACTATAAGATCTTATCAAAGCATGAAAACCATCTCTCCAAAACCTAAAGGAAGACCAGCTTTAAAAAAAGGAGAGCACATGTTTGCAAAAGCAAAAGGCTTTTTTATCGGCAAAACTCTCCACCAGTTTAGCATACCTAAAAGAAACAAGCTTTTTAAAACACAGTCAGAGAATGCAGGAGGACTATTGTTTAAACATAAATGTATAAACCTGATATGTTTTTCATACAGATCTTTGCTAAGACATGGTATTACCATGAAGCAAAGTTTAAAAATTAAATTGTCTTAATTGGGATTAGACATGGCAAATTTATATAGGAATGTCTGATTATATTTCTTGATAGGAAAAGTTTTAAAGTTTAAAATCTTTATCTGACTTTTGTTACATGCTACAAGAGATATTTTATCTGTAATAATATTTTAAAATGAATTATAGTACATGTGTAGGTTAAATACCAAGGTATAAACAGTATTTTTCCAAGGCTTTTAGAGGTAAATCCACATGGACTCTTGCAACCATGTGACTCACTGCCACAACTATTTGGATCTGGAAAGGAAACTTCATCCAGCAGTTTTTTCAATTGATCCTGCCATATAGAGGGCAATACTCCTACACCTCAGGTTACAAGTTTTTATGACAAGTATTGAATATAATCAAAAGCAAAATTAATAATCAGTGCAATTTTTTAATTGACTAGCATCAATTGGCATATGCTTTAGAGAAATTTCTAATATATTCAAATTTTAAATATGTAGGTATCATTAAATTTTCAAACAGGATATAAGGTCAGCAAGGATAAAAATTAGCAGCCGTTATTTAAAAACCTGAATGAAGTTCAAAATTGTATGTAAGGCACATTATTGCAACTTTATCCAAAAGGCAAATTATTTAGAATCATTCAATCTGAAAAGAATATAAAATCAATTCTCAATATGAGACACATTCTCAACATTGCAAGGCATCAAAGTAAAAACAGTGCTGGAAGGCTTCAAATTGTTAATCAGCAGTAAATTATGAAGGTTATTAATTAATTTGTTAACCAGTAACAGTGACTTATGTGTGGTTTAGAATCGGCAACACTACCACTTGTTCAAATTGCATATATCGATCCTGAGCATTATTGCAGTCTAAAACCAATTACTAGTATCCAAGCTCAAATATTACTTGCACAATGTGGTCGATTTTGGCAACAGAATTTTGTAAAACGCATAGGCGAAATTGATAATTCCATTCATATTATCAAAAGCTTTTCAGTCATGAATTTAAATTTGATAGTTTAAAAATGATAACGTCACTGCAATTGCTGTGCTTCCATTTACTGCATGTATTTAGGGTACAGCAGATATTGATGCATGCACAGTATAAGTTTATACAAAAGCAAAAGTTACATGCAGATAGGCTACTGCTTAAGATCACAGTACAAGCTGGTCAAATCAAATGTGATTTATGGTATAATGCTTTTATGATTATTGGTTTAAAACGTGAATATTAAACATCAATGTATGCCATATTGCAAAGCCAAGGTGAAATCATTATCAAAGGCAAATGGCCTTGAGGACACTGCTTTTTAGCAGACACAGATCACTTGCACTCTCTGACACATCAGAGTGCCAAGTCCATTATTCCTCAATATTTTATGGACACAAGGGAAATTGCCTATTATTATATGTTATTTTTCTTTTCTCATATTTTGAAGTATATTTCAAGTACTTTTAATACTCTAATCCTGAGCAATGAAGGTGCAAATTTTTCTCTTTATATGTACCCAACAGAATGAGATTATAAGAACATGACAGCATTTATTAAGTTGCAGGTGACTACCCTGGGAAACCATCACTGATTGCATAAAAAGAGAATGCAGAGGACACCTCAATGGTCCAGACAGCCAAAGCCACACACACAGACATATATTCCATAAGAGATGGATATATGTGGGCTGCTGAGGTTGGAGGTACTGCGACACGGTGTTTGACACCCTCATTCACAGGTGGCTAGGGTATCAAAGTGCAACCATATTGCCATGTAGCAGGCATCTAGGCGGGTATATCCCTAAAATGCATAATCAGTACAAGGGAGAATAAGGAAATTCCCCTTCATATCCAGACACAGTCATCTTTTCTTTGGCTATGAAAGCTCTGGCAACTTCTTATACTCCTAACTGTGTGTGGGCGATAAGCTAATGCACCTGTCCTATGTTCTATGGGGCTACTTCCTCAATAATTCAAGAAAATGAGAGTGAAAACTATTTTCTTATTACTCTTTGTCATTATTTTTAATCTTTTATGAAACCTTTATCTTTGATTTTGATTACTAAGTATTAAGATCACATTTTATTTTTATATTTTTTTAGTCACAAATTTTGTTACATTTTTATATCACTCAACCTTCACTTCTTTTTATTTTTAAAACAAAAAAGGGGGATATGTAGCATTCCAAGCATATTCACATCTATGAAATATAAATGATTGAACGATTACTGTATCTTCAGGCACAAGGTTATACCAATGATATTCCTGGGTGGTCCCTTGAACTGGCCATGAGGCCTGTTGCCTAGGCCAAACTCATTAACATTATCAGAGTATTCCCTTGGGAAAGTGCGGGTTGATTAACATGATCAGAGCATTCCTTTGAGAAAGGGCAGGTTGAAATCCACACGCCCAAAGCTGTTACCTCTACCTTACCGACCAATCTTATTTGTCAGTGCTTGGTGATGTGATTGCTAGGTCCTTGGAAGTAAGGCCCAGACCAGATAGGAATAAAACCAGAGGCAACTTTGTGATAGGTCTCTTGGAACTTCCTCTCCCCTTTCTTGGACCTCTGCTCTGCTCCTAATCCTCTCTCTCTCTTTCTCTCTCTACCTGAATCTCTTCCTCCCCCGAGGCCCTAGCCCCTCTCGGCTATGTATTCTCTGCCCACTCTCCTTCTCTACCTCGTATTCCAGTGATCCTCATATTCTCCTTCCCAGAAGAATATCATAGGGGTTTGCCTGCCCTATTTAAACGCTGACTTGTCCGTGTCTGTCATTCTTCACCCTGGTTCCCCGATTTCCTACCTCTCCTCGGGTCCCTACCACAAAGGACAACCTACTCTTTGTAGACCCTGTTTATCAGGACTCTACAAATGCTGCCCTCAACATGGCAGGATCAACTTATCAATGTGCTGGAGTAACTTCCCTTCTAATACCCAAATAACCAAAGAGGTTTAGAAGCAATTCACGTGGCTGGAGCAGTCCATTTGGCTTCACCTCTAGAAGCCTTGAAAAATACTGTTTACAACTTGGTACTTAACCTACAGTTACACTAGAATTCATATTAAAATTGTATTACAGATAAGATATCTCTTGTCCAGATATTCTGTAGTATATGACAAAAGTCAGATAAAGATTTTGAACTTTCCCTATCAAGAAATGTAATCAGACATTCCTATATAATTTTGGCATGTCCAATCTAAATTAGAACAATTTAATTTTTTTTATTAAATGTGACTTACTTACAGTATCTCCATATTTTAGCAACGATCTTTTGAAAGCCAGATTTTCACCCTTTTGTTTTACACATTAGCTTGCCTGGATTCTCTGGCAGTCCTTCAAAGAGTTTCTTGCAGCTGGTCTTTTGATATGCTAACATAGTGATATACTTTACTGAGAAGAGTGAAGCCTGTTGCCCTGGCTATCTGCAGGATAGCAAAATATCTGTTCAAACTAGGCTTTCCTGAATTTTAAAGTAACTCAGGATTATTTCATCGACTTACCAATTTTGCTTAAGCCTGTGGTCTTAGTAGAAAAAGTTTTTAGAAATGATCTTTGCTGTAAAGTGACCTGATCCTTTGAAGTGTCCAGCTTTGCTGGAAGCAAAGCAAAGAGGTGTTCTTTCTTTCAAATGGAATTGCATTCAAATTCCTGAGGACGAAAGTTCAAGGCTTGTTCTGTCTTATTAAATCCTTCAAAATTTACCTGTGCCAGATAACTTCTGAGAGATAATGGGCACTTGTATTCCCTCATGATTTTTATTTTGTTCCTGCCATCACTTTTGAAAGAAGCAGTCTTTAAGTAAAGAAATCCCTGGCAATGAACTTAGAATCAATTGATACTAATGATCTGGCCCTGGAACTTGCTGGCCTTATCTAGCCCAGTATTCTTTAGTTAAAAGAACTTGATTAACATACTGAATCAGCCTGCTTAGAATTTCTTTAGAAGCCAGGATATCAATACCCATAGTCTGAACTAAATTTATGTTTGCACTTTTCGAATCTCTAGTTTTTGCTGGAGAAGTATTTCTACCTGATTTTTTTTGTCTTTTTTATAAATTTAAAATGATTGTAATACTGCATTAAGTATTTGTGGAGGCAGAGGTTGAAATGAACGATTCTGTCTGTTTCTGCAGCAAGCAGACAGAGGAATAATAGCATGAATAGATAAGAGTCAGTTAAAGGAAGGGGGTTAAGTATTTTGTTTGTAGCATTAGTGGAAGGAAGGGCAAAAGACTGAGGGATAAGTCAATGCTTAATGCAGCATATTAATTAGAGTCCATTGGCTCTCAAGTGTAGGTATTGAGATTCTTAATCAGCCCTATAGTGCTGAGAGCCTCCAAGCATTTTGAATAGTACAGGGCAAGCTAGAAATCCTGCTTCCTTCTTTGTAGGGGCTATCTGCATCTTCACTAACACTCTTTTGACTGGTAGAGTTCTGTGGGGAAAGGAGCAGGATGCATTTGAAAAGAAGTATTAAAAGATGAAGGTGGCTGTAGGGAGCTAAAAGCCTCGAGGAAGTAACATCTTCTTGAATTTGTAAAGCTTTTTCTACCATATCATTGGAATGCTGGAATGGCTTTGTATATAATGCCATTTGCCTAATTTCCCATGTGCTGTTATTGACTTGTGGTATTTTCTGCTTCTCTTTCTTATACTGCCTCAATTTATCTCCATCTAGATCCAATTGTGGCACATTCAGAACATCCCTTGCTGGAAATTCAGGATACGCTTTCCATACTAGGTTGAGTAATGCTTCAAAGATCTTAATACCTTTCTTTTCAATGAAAGACATTAACAGTCTAATAGAATAGGTATGAGATGAGGCAGTTTGACCCATATTTCTAAAACAAAAGTCGTGTTTACCGCAGAGGCCACCTGCAGGTTTCGTCTTTTTTTGGCTCCGGGCTCCAATAATGCTTCTCAAGCTGTGCACACTTGAACTGATAAAGCCTGTAAGGGAGGTTTGTTCCTAAGCCGGGGGTGCCCATTATAACAGGCGTCCAGCGGCTGTCATAAAAAAGGATATTTATTTGTGGGTTTGGGCTCAAGAAGGAGCAAGAACTCTGAGAAAATGGGTGAAGAATACGGGACACAGACAAATCAATATTTTTTGGAAGGGAAGGCTTGAATCCCTGAGGACATTTTCTTCGGAAAGAGAATTAAAGGAAAATGTGAGAAGCAACGTGCAGACACGTGGTAGTAATAATTCCGAGATAGAAAGGACTGAGCATGCTCTCTCCTAGAAAGCCGTGACATTTTAATTATTCCTCTTGACCAAACATAGGTTTAGACTGCTACAGTGGAGTAGAGAGGATTTCCTTGGGTGGGGGGTGGGGAGTGAACAGGAACTCCTGGGGCTGGGGTCCTGAAACCCAGGTGCCAAAAGGGAAGACACATCAATCTTAGCCTTTGGTACCCAGATGTTTAACCTATGGTCATGGTGACCGAGTTTAGGTCAGCGAATCGTGAGATGATATATCTTTGTGAAACCTGGGATAGCAGTCTACCTGCGGCTGCTACATAATGTATTTTCTTAGTAGGTTTGGGCTTGAGAAGGAGAAAGTAGTCGGAGAAAATGGGTGATAAATCAAGAGACACAGAGAAGTGAATTGAAATGGGGAGTGACGATGGCCCCTGATATTATTTTCCTTAGAAAAATCATGAAAGGAAAATCTGAGACATAAGAGAGACGGCGGGGAAGTAAGAACTCCGAGATAGAAAACACATGGCCAAGAGTGGCGATAGGACAGATAAAGCAGAAAACAAGAGGAAGAGCAGCACTCCTCACCCCAGCCTTTATTGTGCATTGAGAGGTGATCAATGAATACGTGTCATAGCACGTAGTTCTTAACTTTGGTTGCATAGACAATGAGAAGGTCAGAGTAGGCGGGGATTCTCCTGACATGAGCTTTTCAGAGGAACGAGGTTTGACAAGGTGAGGGCTAAGCCTTTGTGGCTCAGGCTCAGGAATTCTCTTGCCCTTAGAACTGCCCATATATTGATTATGAACGGACAGCCTTTAAATTTTAATTATTCCCCTTGACCATACATAGGTGTGGACTGCTACAGGGGAGTAGAGAGAGGAATTCCTGGGTTGGGGACGAGTGAACAGGAACCCCTGGGGCTGGGGTCCTGAAACCCAGGTGCCAAAAGGGAAGACACATCAATCTTAGCCTTTGGAACCCAGATGTTTAAGCTATGGTCATGGTGACTGAGGTTAGATCAGTGAATCGTGACATGATCTATCTTTTTGAAACCTGGGATAACATATCCTTGTGAAACCACATGAGTAAGGACATGTCAACCTTAGTTCTTGGCACTAGGAGCCCATTCGGGATTAATCTGGAGGGCAAGTTCCCATGATATTAATCTGTTACTTCAAAGGTTAAGAAGAGGACCTTGTTTGGATGAGAGGGCATTTCTATGATCTAGGAGGTACACGAAGCTTCCTTTCCTTCCTTCTTTCTTTTCCTCAAATTTTTTGGTCCCCTTCCATCTCCTCCTTCCTTTCTCCATCTCTCCCTCCCATATGTCCTCCTTCCCTCCCTCTCCCCATCCTTCCTTTTCATTTCAGCTCAGTGGAGGACATTTGGCTAAGATGGGGCCTGGAACATCGGTTTGTCTAATCTCCCTCACTCCTCTCTGTCCAATAGAGGGCCCTCTCAGGCTTGCAGGCAGATTCAAGCAATGGGAGATTTTTCAGGGCCAGACTTGGCCCGCCAGGAATGAATGATACCCCTGCTCCATTTCCTTGCATGCTCAGGAGGTTCCCACCTCCTCCCCGTGTCCTGGCTAGGTCTTGGAAGTAAGAGAGCCAGGCCAAGAATGCAGGGGAGGTTGCGGGTTTGCTTGCTGCAGGGAGAAAGGCCTGCCTTGAGGCAGAGCTGGATGAAGCATGCAGGGTAAGCAGGCCACTCTAGGCGATGCCATGGTGTGGTCAGGAGAAAGAGCAGCAGCAGTAGCATTAAGGCACATATCTGTTCTGCCATCGAAGCCTTGTTCCTGTCAGCCTAAATGGGGAGGAAGGAGATGGTCTCTGGGTGGGAGGGCATGCATCTTGTAGAGCTAGAAGTAAAGCTAATGCACCTTTCTTTCCTTTTGGTTTCTGTCAAAGGTTTTCTCCCTCCCCTTGCCTTCCTTCCTGCTTTCTTCCCTCCCTGGTGAAATGAAGGTCCTCTCATGAAGGTGCTTCTGGAAGGTAAGTGTAATGAATCCATTTCCGCTCACCCTCCTGGTGGTGGTGGATGCCAGCCTCTGGTCAGCAAGGTGGCAATCCCTCCTTCCCCAGGGGGTCCATACCGGGGTGGGAGGGAGTTGTGTGTCAGCATCAGGAGCAGTAATAGCAGCTGAATAGCTCCTCTGGGGACCTACCAAAGTCTCCCCTTTGGGGACTACTTTGGCGATTGCGGGCCATGTGATTGCGGGTTTTTTCTTTGTTTTTGGCGAAGCTTCTTTAGACAGGTCTCCCCCAATCTGAAGGCGAAGGGGAACACTGGGACTCCTTTGGGCATTGTAGGTCAATACCAAAGAGGGTTGTTTTTTTTTTTTTTGTTTGTTTTGCCTCCGCCAAACGTGGGCTTTTTGTAAGGGATAGATGTGAGGCAAGGCCAGTCCCAGGTCGGAGGTGTGTGTGTGTGTGGGGGGGGGGCTGAGTCTTTTCCCCTGGCTGCTGGTGGTGTATCCCTTAATGTGCTTTTGGAGCCCGAACCAAGCTAGCTGCCAAGCTAGCAGCCATAGGAGGGCCTGAACAACTTTGAACATTAACAACCACTGATGACTTAAATTGATCACTTTCCTATAATGAAACAGAAGTGGAGAAATGGAAAGGAAAATTCAAAGCAAAACCAATTCATGGAGTGTGGGTGTCATCTGAAGGAAAACCCCTTCAGAGGAGGCGGGGATTCTCCTGACATGAGTTTTTCAGAGGAACGAGGTTTGACAAGGTGAGGGCTAAGCCTTTGCGGCTCAGGCCCAGGAATTCTCTTGCCCTTAGAACTGCCGATACATTGATCATGAATGGATCTGATCAAGTATTTCATACATCAACCATACCCCCATGCCTGGTAGGTTATATATCCACCCCTTTTTTTTTTTACAAAAATTAAATAAGAGGGTATATCATATTGCCCATGTATAGCCAGGATTATAAGAAGTTGTCACATCTTCAATAGTTAAAGAAAAAGACTTCCTCTCGAGATGAGAGGGAATCCTTGTCTTTCCCTTGTTCTGATTATGCGTAGTCTTTGGGATATATAATCCAAGATGCCTGCCACATAGAGATATGGTTGCAGGGTTGGTACCATGGCCTGTGAATGAGGGTGTCTGTAACCTGGTTGTGGTGGTTACAAAAAGGGATTTTTCCTTTGTGGGCTGGGACTCGAGAAGAAGGAGCAAGGAGTCTGAGAATATGGGTGAAGAATGACAGACAGAGACAAGTCAAAGTAATAGATAGGGCAGGCGTGATCCCCTCTGCTTTTTTCCTTGGTCAAAGAATTAAACTTAAAAAATTTAAATTTTTTTTTAAATTTAAATTTTAAATTTAAATTTAAAATTAAAAAGAAAATATGAGAAGCTTGCAGACAGGTGGAAGTAAGACAGGTGGCCCAGAGAGGCCTTAGTAAAGAGACAGTAGTGAAGCTTTAAGATTGCTGGAACAAGAGAGGGAATCACGCCTTGACCCCAGGCTTTCTTGGGGATAGCCAGGATCAGTGACCAGATAAGAAAGCATAGATAATTCAGATTGGATGGGAAGGTAATGATGACACCTTTTGGGTGTGTTGACCTCAACCCGCCCTTTTACCAAGGAATTGGAGTCCTCACCAAATGTCAATGCACCAAATGAGTTTGCATGGCTAGGTCAAGAGTCCACCCACAAATGTCAGAGTTCCAACCTTGTGTCTGAAGACACAATATCCATATATCAGTTATATTTCTTAGATGTGAATATGCTTGGAATGCTACATATCCCCCCTTTTTGTGTTAAAAAAATAAGATGAAGGGCGAGTGATATAAAAATACGAGAAAAATTTGACTCAAATTAAAAATATAAAAATCATGTAGCATCATCAAATGATACTTCAAGTGATTCAAAATAGACAACCAAAACTTATTGCAAAAAGTTTGGATGTAAAAAGTAAGTGTGATTGTCAAGAACAATGAAGATTTAACTCTCAACTTATTGATAATTTGATAAGGATGAAAATGATCTTCATACATAACATACCAAATCATCTGAGCAAATGATCTTGGGAATATGATTCCAAAATTAAAACAAAATTTTAGACTCTCTTTTCACTGTTTATGTGGCATGTTTGAAGCTGAGCCAATATGTAATATCAGAATTTACATTCCCAATGATTTCTCATTCCTGATCTAAATTGACTAAAACTCTCCTTGTACAGGAGCATAATTTTTCCACCATTAAAAGCTTTGTAAAAACATGAATGCCACAATTATTGTGAAATTTTTAACAAATACCAACATTCCCAAACACATTACATTCTGATCTGCAGTCTAAATACCCAGGATGATGATAATGAAGTGACATTTCAAGTTTTGGCTGCATATTTCGTATATCATCCTCATTTAAATTTCTGCTTTTATCAATAAACCCATCAATATGATAGCCAAGCATATCACATTACCAATATTTGGAAAATTCATTCCACCAAACCAATGTTTGGGTAAATAGAAGCTTAAGTTCTTTTTCACATAGAAAGAATTTCTACAGTTTCTGGAACTTGTCGAATTTGGTGTAGCTTGTTCTTTCCTGGTTGTTAATGTATAATATTCCATGTGCTTTTTCTACAAGCTTATCCGTGCCTATTGTGTCCTATTTTCAATACCTACTCCAAAAAAGGAAAACTTAGATCATACTTTGCCCTTGCTCCATGTATGTGTGTGATAACTCGTTCCACCTAGGAGAGTCAATAACTGCGCGTCCACAGAAATTGTCCAACCTAGCGCACTCAGATGACCACTGAGGCTTTACTTTCAAATACCAGAACGTCTTCCAGTATTTGGATGGGAAGCCAATAGACCCCGAATCCAGTGGCCTGCCTGAATTCTGGGACTATTGGTAGAGAGCAAGAAACCGTTCCCATAAAGATATTACCCCAAAAGACAGGATTTCAGGACTAATGGTTAACAATGGTATTAACACTCAAGTACACCCACGGTGGTTGGCATGTCACGTCCACCTAGTTATTGGCAGGAACATCATCTTTGCATGGTTGTCAATGATCTTTTTCAATAACTTAGGTTCCTGATGACAGGTTTCAGAGTGCATTTTGGCTGATCTCTCATACCTTTTTTCCAGAGTCACATCAGGATCATCTGTCCATTAAACCTGCCTGTGTAGCATTTTCTGCCTGGCACCTCCCTTTTTGTTGTCCGAGGTATCAGATCTATGCTATGAGTGAAAGTTTTCGATCTCCTCCTCTTTGGAGAGTCATACCAATGTCTATACCCTCGGGGATAGCAGCATTTCTTACAATACTAGTAGTAGTTTTACAATGTATCCTTTTGACAGATTTGATTCCATAAGAAAGACCTCGGAGTGTGGGATTTATCTGATGTCTTAGACAGACACAAGTGTGGTTTAGTCCTTCTGAGTTAGCATCCTTGCTCTTGGTTTGGGTACACTCTATCAATGGATGTCAGCCGGACCAGTGTCCCACAGTAGCCTAATAGCTAATGTCACTGATAGTGTCACGTCAGTCTTGTGGAGTGATCTTAGTCACCGGTGAAGTGTCCTTCCAGCGTGCCTGGAGAGTGGCTGGCGTGTAGTTAGCTGATGTCAACAGCGTTGGTCTGCTTCTCTTCCTGGTCTTGTGTTGGCTGGCATGATGTGCTTTGTGGGTGACCAGATGTTTCCACTCTCTGTCAACATACAGACAAGACCTCGACCCAACGTTATCATCCCCTTGGGTCCCTCACAGTCTTAATTTCTTGGTAATATTCAACCCAATTCAGATATATCCTACAATGTAATCTTTAGCAGGACATTCAAACTGTTATTGCAAAGTTTTAACTGATGTTCGTTTTAGAGTGTGGAAGAGGTAGATGGTTAGTGATACCGTTTCCACCCTTCTTTCTTATGAAAGTTGAAATGCCACAGCTGAACAAAATTGACTTTTAGATAAGTCTGATACGAAGAAAGACATGCTGTTGTTTGCCAATATAATGTACCCCTGAAGACAATGATCACATATACATTTTGGACAAATCGTACTGCAATAGGACAGTATTTATGGTACAGTCGTAACCTTCCCAATTGTACCATTTGATATTTGATCCTATTTGGGTAACGGGGAACAATTCCACAAAAGTAATTTTCAGTTCCTTGTTATGCCAATACCATTTGGAATTTTCAGGTATGTGATAACGTTTGATCTTATAACCAATACCCATCAATCTGTAGTCCAGAATATCTGTCAGGGACTTCACGATATTCTTCTGGAGGCAAATTGTTTCTCATACAATGACATGTGCGTGGATAGTGTGTTAGACCTGCCTATAGGGCAGTGATGATCTTTCCAGCTCATTGGCTGTTTTTTCCACATGTCCTGTGCCAGACACCTCTGCAGTCTGTCCTTTTTCTGGTGAGATTTTCTTGCCATCGGATAGCTTGCATATAAGCCACGAGCTATCCAATTCAGCCCATTTATTGCTATGAAAAGCACTGCTATCCCAAGATGTTTGGAATAGACAACCGTGCACAATTATTCCTAAGTTCTGTAATGGCTTTGCTCACTTCTTCATTTGAGCTTAATGCCATCAACCAGGAGAGTAAGCATGTCCCATCCCCTTTCACCCTGGGACTCCTTTGGGCATTGTAGGTCAATACCAAATAGGTTTTTGTTTTTTGTTTTCCCTCCAGGGAACCCGGGCTTTTTGTAAGGGATAGATGTGAGGCAAGGCCAGTCCCAGGTCGGAGGTGTGGGGGTGGGGACTGTGCCCTTTCCCCTTGTTGCTGGTGGTGTATCCCTTAATGTGTGTTTGGAGCGCGAACCCCAATTGCAGAGTGTGGCAAAAGCAAGGGCTCCAGCTGAAGGGAGGGGTGGAGGAAGGAGGTGTGTGGAAGAGCTGCGCAGGCCCAGAGTAAAAGGCAGGCCAGGAGGCTTGGAGCGCAGGCGCTCAGGGGCAGGCAGGTGGCACGTGGCGGAGGGGGAGGGGAGCGGAAAGTTCCCGCCTTTTCTGTCAGAGCCTCCCTGTGTCGCTGTGCCTAGCATTAAGGTCCGCCAAGGCAAAAGACTGGAAGTTGCATGTGGACTGTGTGAGGTAGGGGAGCAGCACTTGGGCCGAAGTTGGTCACATGAGGCACCTCTGCCAAGGGGAGGAGGCTTTGGGGGTGGCTGCTGCCGCGGAGCCCGCCTCCTGCCTCTTCCTCTGGGTTCTTCAGTAGTCCCGCCTGCTGCCTGTACTGGTCAGCTCCATAGGCAGGCCTACCCCTGAAAGCTGCCCCTCCCTCTCAATTGCCCGCCTCCCACACTGCCCCTCCTCTCCCTGGGGGACACCCACCAGAAAGTCCCCTCCTTCAGTAGCCCCACTCCCAGGTCCCCAACTTCCTCAGGTGCTCAGCTCCCCCTCCCCCACCCCCTTCGCCTCTTGGTCTCCCTCTTGAGGCCACATATTGGTATTGCATCCGAGGAGGGTTTTTTTTTTTTTTAATGGTTTTGAAATAAGCTTTTAGAGCTCTGTGCAAGTTGGACCCCAAGCCTCGTACACATCCTGACGTCTCAGGCATAAATATGAGTGGACCTTGGCCGTGAGTGGCCCACTTTGCCATAGAGCAGTCACACACCTGCCTTCCACCCTGTGCTCTCAGTATTCTCCTTCCATAGCGGATGCAGAAATGATTAAGGAAGTTCTTTCTGCTCTCCTGCTGCCTGAAGCCCTGGCTCTAGTTCACTGCTGTGCCCATAGAGGTGGCACTGACCCTGTCTCCAGGGGACATGACTGAGCAGATGCTGCTGCCAAGCTAGCAGCCATAGGAGGGCCTGAACTACTTTGAACATGAACAACCACTGATGACTTAAATGGATCACTTTCCTATAATGAAAAGGAAGTGGAGAAATGGAAAGGAAAATTCAAAGCAAAACCAATTCATGGAGTGTGGGTGTCATCTGAAGGAAAACCCCTGCTCCCTAGAAGTTTCCATCACCAAATTTACCAATCTGTTCATCCTAATGGCCACTTTGGTACCCCGGGCATGGTGGACTCTGTTAAGAGAGTCTGGCTGGCCCCTGGTATAACTACCAGAGCCCCTAAAGTGTGTTCAGCCTGCTCTTCCTGCCAGTCAGATCACCAACATGCCTTTGGTGGAAAAGCCTTTGGTGGGCGTCCTCTGGCTTACACACCTTGTGAGCGTTCTTTGTAAGGGAAGTGTCTCCTTTGGAGTGGTGTCCACCGAGGATCTGGAGGGATAGAGGAGGCAAAGGCAAGTCCTGTGTGACCCTGGAGGCATGACCCTCCCCTGCAAGCATGCCCATTCCTCCAGCCATGCATCCCTCCTCACCTCAAAACGGGGGAAGTGTCGTTCCTGGCAACATAGGGTGGACCTTGTCCTTGCAGGGATGAGACAGCTGTCCCTTTTACCGGCACGTTCACTATTCTCCTTGGTCCTCACCATGTCCTGGCTAGGTCTGTGAAAGGAGTGAAGCAGGTAGAGAATACACTAGACGCTGCTGGCTGGCTGACTGGCTGGCTGGCTGGCTGACTGTGTGCTGGCATCAGTGCCTGCCTAGATAGAGAGATGGCTGGAACCTATAGGGTAGCCTGGTCACTCTTGGGCTCCACTTGTACCTTGTGTTCTTGGCTCTCCCTCAGAATGTGATGCCACAGAGCGGTCAGCTGTAGCACAAAGAGCAGCAGCAGCAGCAGCAGTGTTAAGGCAGCTCTTCTGTTCCGTGTCTAGGACTCCTGCCTTTGGGGTTGAAGGTATAATGTCCGATTCTGGCTCAGAATCCATGGAGGACACATACACACACACACACACACACACACACACACACACACACACACACACGGTAATGCAACACACAAGAGGTACTTTATTGAGCAAAATATAGCTTGGTGCCGAGGACCTAAAGTGCTGGCCCCGAGGCTGCGATTTGCAGGTGTTTTATACACTTTTAGGGTACAGGGAGTAAAAAGGAATTCCTGGGGTGGGGGGGAGTGAACCGAAAGTCCTGGGGCTGGGGTCCTGAAACCCAAGTGCCCAAAGGGAAGACACAGCAATCTTAGTCTTCGGTACCCATATGTTTCACGTATGGTCATGGTGACCGAGGTTAGGTCAGTGAATCGTGAGATGATATATCTTTGTGAAACCTGGGATAAGAGTCCAACCTGCGGCTGCTACATAATGTATGTCCTTAGTGGGTTTGGGCTCGAGAAGGAGAAAGGAGTCGGAGAAAATGGGTGATAAATCAAGAGACACAGAGAAGTGAATTGAAATGGGAGCGGCGATGGCCCCTGATACTATTTTCCTTAGAAAAATCATGAAAGGAAAATCTGAGACATAAGAGACCAAGCGGAGGTAAGAATTCTGAGATAGAAGGACGTGGCCAATAGTGGCGCTAGGACAGATAAAGAGAGACAGCAGGGAGAACTCCAAGGTTGCAGGAAACAAGAGAAAAAGCAGGGGGCCTCACCCCAGCCTTTATTGTGGATTGAGTGGTGATCAATGAATACGTGACAGAGTACCTAGTTCTTAACTTTGGTTGCATAGACAATGAGAAGATCAGAGGAGGCGGGGATTCTCCTGACATGAGCTTTTCAGAGGAATGAGGTTTGACAAGGTGAGGGCTAAGCCTTTGTGGCTCAGGCCCAGGAATTCTCTTGCCCTTAGAACTGCCCATACATGGATCGTGAATGGATCTGATCAAGTATTTCATACATCAACCATACCCCCATGCCTGGTAGGTTATATATCCACCCCCTTTTTTTTTTTTACAAAAATTAAATAAGAGGGTATCCTGTTACAATGAAATTGTAAACTTAATCAACAAACAGGAATACTAGTGAGCTGTCAGATAAAGAATCAAAAATGAATTCACAATCCAATTTCAAAATGAAGTATAACTTAGCAATACTGCTGTAAAAATGATAAGAATGATCTTCATTTCCATTTAGCAATGTCAAGCGTAACAATTTTCATCCTCCAAGATCACAAGTTATAATATAAAATAATAAGAAAATGATGTTCACTCCTTAGTGATCCTGAATTAAGGTGATAAAGTAATCATAGGACAGGTGCATGGACATATCATATTGCCCATGTATAGCCAGGATTATAAGAAGTTGTCACATCTTCAATAGTTAAAGAAAAAGACTTCCTCTCGAGATGAGAGGGAATCCTTGTCTTTCCCTTGTTCTGATTATGCGTAGTCTTTGGGATATATAATCCAAGATGCCTGCCACATAGAGATGTGGTTGCAGGGTTGGTACCATGGCCTGTGAATGAGGGTGTCTGTAACCTGGTTGTGGTGGTTACAAAAAGGGATTTTTCCTTTGTGGGCTGGGACTCGAGAAGAAGGAGCAAGGAGTCTGAGAATATGGGTGAAGAATGACAGACAGAGACAAGTCAAAGTAATAGATAGGGCAGGCGTGATCCCCTCTGCTTTTTTCCTTGGTCAAAGAATTAAACTTAAAAAATTTAAATTTTTTTTTAAATTTAAATTTTAAATTTAAATTTAAAATTAAAAAGAAAATATGAGAAGCTTGGAGACAGGTGGAAGTAAGACAGGTGGCCCAGAGAGGCCTTAGTAAAGAGACAGTAGTGAAGCTTTAAGATTGCTGGAACAAGAGAGGGAATCACGCCTTGACCCCAGGCTTTCTTGGGGATAGCCAGGATCAGTGACCAGATAAGAAAGCATAGATAATTCAGATTGGATGGGAAGGTAATGATGACACCTTTTGGGTGTGTTGACCTCAACCCGCCCTTTTACCAAGGAATTGGAGTCCTCACCAAATGTCAATGCACCAAATGTTAATGAGTTTGCATGGCTAGGTCAAGAGTCCACCCACAAATGTCAGAGTTCCAACCTTGTGTCTGAAGACACAATATCCATATATCAGTTATATTTCTTAGATGTGAATATGCTTGGAATGCTACATATCCCCCCTTTTTGTGTTAAAAAAATAAGATGAAGGGCGAGTGATATAAAAATATGAGAAAAATTTGACTCAAATTAAAAATATAAAAATCATGTAGCATCATCAAATGATACTTCCAGTGATTCAAAATAGACATCCAAAACATATTGTAAAAACTTTGGATGTAAAAAGGAAATGTGATTGTCAAGAACAATGAAGATTTAACTCTCAACTTATTGATAATTTGATAATGATGAAAATGAATGAAAAAAGTCTCATAATAAATTAAAAATAATGATAAAAAGTAATAAGAAAATAATCTTACTTCAAAATTTATGAAAAGAAAAACAACATAGGATAATCAAAATATTCAGAGAAAATAAAGTAAAAGAGCATCAAATCCAAATTGCTCAATTGAAATGAAAATGGTATAAAGATATTCTTAAAAATACTTTCTCTCTTTCTCCCCCCCTTTTTTGAATAGTATACCAAATAGATTAGCATGTTTTACATTTTTCAAACATTAGTGCAAACATCAATTCAAGTGTCAATATTCCCCAAAACATTACATTTTGATTTGTTGTTGAAACAAGAGTGAAGCTAATGAAGTGACATGGTAAGTTTTGGTTGTACATTTCTCATATAAGCCTTATTGGTATGTACAAAAATAAAATTTCAGATTCATATATCAGGATCAGAGCATTAGTCGTACTTACAATGTACTTCTAGTATTTCAAGGAAAATATATGGGAAAAATAATCTGAGAAAATGATCATGGAAAATGACCATGAAATGAATGCAAAATTTTAAACTAATGGCTCACCTTTCATGTGGCATAGCTGTAGCTGAGCCAATGTGTAACGTCAGAATTTACATTCAAACATGATTTCTATTTACCTAATCAATGTTGACCAAGATCGACATTGTAAAATTTTTACACAATTAGAAATGCAAAAATTAGTGCAAATTCTTAACAAGTACCAATATTCCCATTAACTTTACATTCTGATTTGTTGTATTAATATGCCTTATATGAAGTTTCTGAATGTCATTCAGGCTTTTTAAACAATATCTGCTCATTTCTATCCTTGCTGACCTCATGCCCTGTTTAAAAAAATAATAGTTCCTACATATTAAAAATTTGAATGTATTAGAAATATCTCTAAATCATATACCAATTCATGCTTGTCATTTAAACACTTGCACTTAGTATTAACTTTCCTTTTGACCAATTCCAGTACTTGTGATTAAACCTTATAACCTAATTCAGGCTATGGGCATTGAAACCCTGACTTCTATAGAAAGATAAGACCTTCATCCCTGAAGGCTTCTTTTCTTATGCAGCCTTCCCCCATCCCCACAGAACTCTGCAAGCCAAAACAGCATTAAGGAGGCTACAGATAGCCCCCTGCAAACAAGAAGCAGGATTTCTAGCTTGAGCTATAGCATGCAAAACTATGGGAAGCTCTCACCATTATAGAGCTGATTAAAACCCTTTATAAGCAAAATTTTTACACCATATGATTGGAAATTAAGAAAAGTATTACCTGCTGTTAAGAGCAAATGGGTTCTTATTAAAATGCTACATTAAACAAGGAGGATTGACTTATCTCTCAGTCTTTTGCCCTTCCCTTCACTTATGATACTAACAATATACTTAACTCACTTCCCTTAACTGACTTTTCTATCCTTGCTATCTTTCCCCTGCCTGTTGCTGCAGAAACAGACAGAGATATTCCATGTCAACCTCTGCCTCCACCCATGCTTAATGTAGTATTATGATCATTTTAAATTTATAGAAATAAGCAGGTAGAAAGGCTTCTCCAACAAAAATCAGTAATGATTCGAATAGTGGAGACTCAAATTTAATGCAGGCTATGGGCATTAAAATCCTGACTTCTATAGAAATTCAAAGCAGAATAATTCATACTGTGAATCAAGTTCCTTTGACTAAAGAATACGGGGCTAGATAACACTCAGACCTACAGGTCCGAAGGCAAAATCATTCTTATCAATTAAATATAAGTTTATCGCAAGGAATTTCTCTACTTGAACATTGCTTATTTCCAAAGTTGGGCAAGGCAGAAGCCAAAAATCGTAAAAGATACTCATGTACCATATCTCTGTGTTATCTACAGAAATTATCTAGCACAGGTAAATTGTGAAAGCTTAATAAGTAATGGTTAAACGCAGAACAAAACTTTAGCTTAAAGAGTGTTTTGAGGAGAGAATTCCTCACAAAAAGACTATAAGATCTTATCAAAGCATGAAAACCATCTCTCCAAAACCTAAAGGAAGACGAGCTTTAAAAAAAGGAGAGCACATGTTTGCAAAAGCAAAAGGCTTTTTTATCGGCAAAACTCTCCACCAGTTTAGCATACCTAAAAGAAACAAGCTTTTTAAAACACAGTCAGAGAATGCAGGAGGACTATTGTTTAAACATAAATGTATAAACCTGATATGTTTTTCATACAGATCTTTGCTAAGACATGGTATTACCATGAAGCAAAGTTTAAAAATTAAATTGTCTTAATTGGGATTAGACATGGCAAATTTATATAGGAATGTCTGATTATATTTCTTGATAGGAAAAGTTTTAAAGTTTAAAATCTTTATCTGACTTTTGTTACATGCTACAAGAGATATTTTATCTGTAATAATATTTTAAAATGAATTATAGTACATGTGTAGGTTAAATACCAAGGTATAAACAGTATTTTTCCAAGGCTTTTAGAGGTAAATCCACATGGACTCTTGCAACCATGTGACTCACTGCCACAACTATTTGGATCTGGAAAGGAAACTTCATCCAGCAGTTTTTTCAATTGATCCTGCCATATAGAGGGCAATACTCCTACACCTCAGGTTACAAGTTTTTATGACAAGTATTGAATATAATCAAAAGCAAAATTAATAATCAGTGCAATTTTTTAATTGACTAGCATCAATTGGCATATGCTTTAGAGAAATTTCTAATATATTCAAATTTTAAATATGTAGGTATCATTAAATTTTCAAACAGGATATAAGGTCAGCAAGGATAAAAATTAGCAGCCGTTATTTAAAAACCTGAATGAAGTTCAAAATTGTATGTAAGGCACATTATTGCAACTTTATCCAAAAGGCAAATTATTTAGAATCATTCAATCTGAAAAGAATATAAAATCAATTCTCAATATGAGACACATTCTCAACATTGCAAGGCATCAAAGTAAAAACAGTGCTGGAAGGCTTCAAATTGTTAATCAGCAGTAAATTATGAAGGTTATTAATTAATTTGTTAACCAGTAACAGTGACTTATGTGTGGTTTAGAATCGGCAACACTACCACTTGTTCAAATTGCATATATCGATCCTGAGCATTATTGCAGTCTAAAACCAATTACTAGTATCCAAGCTCAAATATTACTTGCACAATGTGGTCGATTTTGGCAACAGAATTTTGTAAAACGCATAGGCGAAATTGATAATTCCATTCATATTATCAAAAGCTTTTCAGTCATGAATTTAAATTTGATAGTTTAAAAATGATAACGTCACTGCAATTGCTGTGCTTCCATTTACTGCATGTATTTAGGGTACAGCAGATATTGATGCATGCACAGTATAAGTTTATACAAAAGCAAAAGTTACATGCAGATAGGCTACTGCTTAAGATCACAGTACAAGCTGGTCAAATCAAATGTGATTTATGGTATAATGCTTTTATGATTATTGGTTTAAAACGTGAATATTAAACATCAATGTATGCCATATTGCAAAGCCAAGGTGAAATCATTATCAAAGGCAAATGGCCTTGAGGACACTGCTTTTTAGCAGACACAGATCACTTGCACTCTCTGACACATCAGAGTGCCAAGTCCATTATTCCTCAATATTTTATGGACACAAGGGAAATTGCCTATTATTATATGTTATTTTTCTTTTCTCATATTTTGAAGTATATTTCAAGTACTTTTAATACTCTAATCCTGAGCAATGAAGGTGCAAATTTTTCTCTTTATATGTACCCAACAGAATGAGATTATAAGAACATGACAGCATTTATTAAGTTGCAGGTGACTACCCTGGGAAACCATCACTGATTGCATAAAAAGAGAATGCAGAGGACACCTCAATGGTCCAGACAGCCAAAGCCACACACACAGACATATATTCCATAAGAGATGGATATATGTGGGCTGCTGAGGTTGGAGGTACTGCGACACGGTGTTTGACACCCTCATTCACAGGTGGCTAGGGTATCAAAGTGCAACCATATTGCCATGTAGCAGGCATCTAGGCGGGTATATCCCTAAAATGCATAATCAGTACAAGGGAGAATAAGGAAATTCCCCTTCATATCCAGACACAGTCATCTTTTCTTTGGCTATGAAAGCTCTGGCAACTTCTTATACTCCTAACTGTGTGGGCGATAAGCTAATGCACCTGTCCTATGTTCTATGGGGCTACTTCCTCAATAATTCAAGAAAATGAGAGTGAAAACTATTTTCTTATTACTCTTTGTCATTATTTTTAATCTTTTATGAAACCTTTATCTTTGATTTTGATTACTAAGTATTAAGATCACATTTTATTTTTATATTTTTTTTAGTCACAAATTTTGTTACATTTTTATATCACTCAACCTTCACTTCTTTTTATTTTTAAAACAAAAAAGGGGGATATGTAGCATTCCAAGCATATTCACATCTATGAAATATAAATGATTGAACGATTACTGTATCTTCAGGCACAAGGTTATACCAATGATATTCCTGGGTGGTCCCTTGAACTGGCCATGAGGCCTGTTGCCTAGGCCAAACTCATTAACATTATCAGAGTATTCCCTTGGGAAAGTGCGGGTTGATTAACATGATCAGAGCATTCCTTTGAGAAAGGGCAGGTTGAAATCCACACGCCCAAAGCTGTTACCTCTACCTTACCGACCAATCTTATTTGTCAGTGCTTGGTGATGTGATTGCTAGGTCCTTGGAAGTAAGGCCCAGACCAGATAGGAATAAAACCAGAGGCAACTTTGTGATAGGTCTCTTGGAACTTCCTCTCCCCTTTCTTGGACCTCTGCTCTGCTCCTAATCCTCTCTCTCTCTTTCTCTCTCTACCTGAATCTCTTCCTCCCCCGAGGCCCTAGCCCCTCTCGGCTATGTATTCTCTGCCCACTCTCCTTCTCTACCTCGTATTCCAGTGATCCTCATATTCTCCTTCCCAGAAGAATATCATAGGGGTTTGCCTGCCCTATTTAAACGCTGACTTGTCCGTGTCTGTCATTCTTCACCCTGGTTCCCCGATTTCCTACCTCTCCTCGGGTCCCTACCACAAAGGACAACCTACTCTTTGTAGACCCTGTTTATCAGGACTCTACAAATGCTGCCCTCAACATGGCAGGATCAACTTATCAATGTGCTGGAGTAACTTCCCTTCTAATACCCAAATAACCAAAGAGGTTTAGAAGCAATTCACGTGGCTGGAGCAGTCCATTTGGCTTCACCTCTAGAAGCCTTGAAAAATACTGTTTACAACTTGGTACTTAACCTACAGTTACACTAGAATTCATATTAAAATTGTATTACAGATAAGATATCTCTTGTCCAGATATTCTGTAGTATATGACAAAAGTCAGATAAAGATTTTGAACTTTCCCTATCAAGAAATGTAATCAGACATTCCTATATAAGTTTGGCATGTCCAATCTAAATTAGAACAATTTAATTTTTTTTATTAAATGTGACTTACTTACAGTATCTCCATATTTTAGCAACGATCTTTTGAAAGCCAGATTTTCACCCTTTTGTTTTACACATTAGCTTGCCTGGATTCTCTGGCAGTCCTTCAAAGAGTTTCTTGCAGCTGGTCTTTTGATATGCTAACATAGTGATATACTTTACTGAGAAGAGTGAAGCCTGTTGCCCTGGCTATCTGCAGGATAGCAAAATATCTGTTCAAACTAGGCTTTCCTGAATTTTAAAGTAACTCAGGATTATTTCATCGACTTACCAATTTTGCTTAAGCCTGTGGTCTTAGTAGAAAAAGTTTTTAGAAATGATCTTTGCTGTAAAGTGACCTGATCCTTTGAAGTGTCCAGCTTTGCTGGAAGCAAAGCAAAGAGGTGTTCTTTCTTTCAAATGGAATTGCATTCAAATTCCTGAGGACGAAAGTTCAAGGCTTGTTCTGTCTTATTAAATCCTTCAAAATTTACCTGTGCCAGATAACTTCTGAGAGATAATGGGCACTTGTATTCCCTCATGATTTTTATTTTGTTCCTGCCATCACTTTTGAAAGAAGCAGTCTTTAAGTAAAGACATCCCTGGCAATGAACTTAGAATCAATTGATACTAATGATCTGGCCCTGGAACTTGCTGGCCTTATCTAGCCCAGTATTCTTTAGTTAAAAGAACTTGATTAACATACTGAATCAGCCTGCTTAGAATTTCTTTAGAAGCCAGGATATCAATACCCATAGTCTGAACTAAATTTATGTTTGCACTTTTCGAATCTCTAGTTTTTGCTGGAGAAGTATTTCTACCTGATTTTTTTTGTCTTTTTTATAAATTTAAAATGATTGTAATACTGCATTAAGTATTTGTGGAGGCAGAGGTTGAAATGAACGATTCTGTCTGTTTCTGCAGCAAGCAGACAGAGGAATAATAGCATGAATAGATAAGAGTCAGTTAAAGGAAGGGGGTTAAGTATTTTGTTTGTAGCATTAGTGGAAGGAAGGGCAAAAGACTGAGGGATAAGTCAATGCTTAATGCAGCATATTAATTAGAGTCCATTGGCTCTCAAGTGTAGGTATTGAGATTCTTAATCAGCCCTATAGTGCTGAGAGCCTCCAAGCATTTTGAATAGTACAGGGCAAGCTAGAAATCCTGCTTCCTTCTTTGTAGGGGCTATCTGCATCTTCACTAACACTCTTTTGACTGGTAGAGTTCTGTGGGGAAAGGAGCAGGATGCATTTGAAAAGAAGTATTAAAAGATGAAGGTGGCTGTAGAGAGCTAAAAGCCTCGAGGAAGTAACATCTTCTTGAATTTGTAAAGCTTTTTCTACCATATCATTGGAATGCTGGAATGGCTTTGTATATAATGCCATTTGCCTAATTTCCCATGTGCTGTTATTGACTTGTGGTATTTTCTGCTTCTCTTTCTTATACTGCCTCAATTTATCTCCATCTAGATCCAATTGTGGCACATTCAGAACATCCCTTGCTGGAAATTCAGGATACGCTTTCCATACTAGGTTGAGTAATGCTTCAAAGATCTTAATACCTTTCTTTTCAATGAAAGACATTAACAGTCTAATAGAATAGGTATGAGATGAGGTAGTTTGACCCATATTTCTAAAACAAAAGTCGTGTTTACCGCAGAGGCCACCTGCAGGTTTCGTCTTTTTTTGGCTCCGGGCTCCAATAATGCTTCTCAAGCTGTGCACACTTGAACTGATAAAGCCTGTAAGGGAGGTTTGTTCCTAAGCCGGGGGTGCCCATTATAACAGGCGTCCAGCGGCTGTCATAAAAAAGGATATTTATTTGTGGGTTTGGGCTCAAGAAGGAGCAAGAACTCTGAGAAAATGGGTGAAGAATACGGGACACAGACAAATCAATATTTTTTGGAAGGGAAGGCTTGAATCCCTGAGGACATTTTCTTCGGAAAGAGAATTAAAGGAAAATGTGAGAAGCAACGTGCAGACACGTGGTAGTAATAATTCCGAGATAGAAAGGACTGAGCATGCTCTCTCCTAGAAAGCCGTGACATTTTAATTATTCCTCTTGACCAAACATAGGTTTAGACTGCTACAGTGGAGTAGAGAGGATTTCCTTGGGTGGGGGGTGGGGAGTGAACAGGAACTCCTGGGGCTGGGGTCCTGAAACCCAGGTGCCAAAAGGGAAGACACATCAATCTTAGCCTTTGGTACCCAGATGTTTAACCTATGGTCATGGTGACCGAGTTTAGGTCAGCGAATCGTGAGATGATATATCTTTGTGAAACCTGGGATAGCAGTCTACCTGCGGCTGCTACATAATGTATTTTCTTAGTAGGTTTGGGCTTGAGAAGGAGAAAGTAGTCGGAGAAAATGGGTGATAAATCAAGAGACACAGAGAAGTGAATTGAAATGGGGAGTGACGATGGCCCCTGATATTATTTTCCTTAGAAAAATCATGAAAGGAAAATCTGAGACATAAGAGAGACGGCGGGGAAGTAAGAACTCCGAGATAGAAAACACATGGCCAAGAGTGGCGATAGGACAGATAAAGCAGAAAACAAGAGGAAGAGCAGCACTCCTCACCCCAGCCTTTATTGTGCATTGAGAGGTGATCAATGAATACGTGTCATAGCACGTAGTTCTTAACTTTGGTTGCATAGACAATGAGAAGGTCAGAGTAGGCGGGGATTCTCCTGACATGAGCTTTTCAGAGGAACGAGGTTTGACAAGGTGAGGGCTAAGCCTTTGTGGCTCAGGCTCAGGAATTCTCTTGCCCTTAGAACTGCCCATATATTGATTATGAACGGACAGCCTTTAAATTTTAATTATTCCCCTTGACCATACATAGGTGTGGACTGCTACAGGGGAGTAGAGAGAGGAATTCCTGGGTTGGGGACGAGTGAACAGGAACCCCTGGGGCTGGGGTCCTGAAACCCAGGTGCCAAAAGGGAAGACACATCAATCTTAGCCTTTGGAACCCAGATGTTTAAGCTATGGTCATGGTGACTGAGGTTAGATCAGTGAATCGTGACATGATCTATCTTTTTGAAACCTGGGATAACATATCCTTGTGAAACCACATGACTAAGGACATGTCAACCTTAGTTCTTGGCACTAGGAGCCCATTCGGGATTAATCTGGAGGGCAAGTTCCCATGATATTAATCTGTTACTTCAAAGGTTAAGAAGAGGACCTTGTTTGGATGAGAGGGCATTTCTATGATCTAGGAGGTACACGAAGCTTCCTTTCCTTCCTTCTTTCTTTTCCTCAAATTTTTTGGTCCCCTTCCATCTCCTCCTTCCTTTCTCCATCTCTCCCTCCCATATGTCCTCCTTCCCTCCCTCTCCCCATCCTTCCTTTTCATTTCAGCTCAGTGGAGGACATTTGGCTAAGATGGGGCCTGGAACATCGGTTTGTCTAATCTCCCTCACTCCTCTCTGTCCAATAGAGGGCCCTCTCAGGCTTGCAGGCAGATTCAAGCAATGGGAGATTTTTCAGGGCCAGACTTGGCCCACCAGGAATGAATGATACCCCTGCTCCATTTCCTTGCATGCTCAGGAGGTTCCCACCTCCTCCCCGTGTCCTGGCTAGGTCTTGGAAGTAAGAGAGCCAGGCCAAGAATGCAGAGGAGGTTGCGGGTTTGCTTGCTGCAGGGAGAAAGGCCTGCCTTGAGGCAGAGCTGGATGAAGCATGCAGGGTAAGCAGGCCACTCTAGGCGATGCCATGGTGTGGTCAGGAGAAAGAGCAGCAGCAGTAGCATTAAGGCACATATCTGTTCTGCCATCGAAGCCTTGTTCCTGTCAGCCTAAATGGGGAGGAAGGAGATGGTCTCTGGGTGGGAGGGCATGCATCTTGTAGAGCTAGAAGTAAAGCTAATGCACCTTTCTTTCCTTTTGGTTTCTGTCAAAGGTTTTCTCCCTCCCCTTGCCTTCCTTCCTGCTTTCTTCCCTCCCTGGTGAAATGAAGGTCCTCTCATGAAGGTGCTTCTGGAAGGTAAGTGTAATGAATCCATTTCCGCTCACCCTCCTGGTGGTGGTGGATGCCAGCCTCTGGTCAGCAAGGTGGCAATCCCTCCTTCCCCAGGGGGTCCATACCGGGGTGGGAGGGAGTTGTGTGTCAGCATCAGGAGCAGTAATAGCAGCTGAATAGCTCCTCTGGGGACCTACCAAAGTCTCCCCTTTGGGGACTACTTTGGCGATTGCGGGCCATGTGATTTGCGGGTTTTTTCTTTGTTTTTGGCGAAGCTTCTTTAGACAGGTCTCCCCCAATCTGAAGGCGAAGGGGAACACTGGGACTCCTTTGGGCATTGTAGGTCAATACCAAAGAGGGTTGTTTTTTTTTGTTTGTTTGTTTTGCCTCCGCCAAACGTGGGCTTTTTGTAAGGGATAGATGTGAGGCAAGGCCAGTCCCAGGTCGGAGGTGTGTGTGTGTGTGTGGGGGGGGCTGAGTCTTTTCCCCTGGCTGCTGGTGGTGTATCCCTTAATGTGCTTTTGGAGCCCGAACCAAGCTAGCTGCCAAGCTAGCAGCCATAGGAGGGCCTGAACAACTTTGAACATTAACAACCACTGATGACTTAAATTGATCACTTTCCTATAATGAAACAGAAGTGGAGAAATGGAAAGGAAAATTCAAAGCAAAACCAATTCATGGAGTGTGGGTGTCATCTGAAGGAAAACCCCTTCAGAGGAGGCGGGGATTCTCCTGACATGAGTTTTTCAGAGGAACGAGGTTTGACAAGGTGAGGGCTAAGCCTTTGCGGCTCAGGCCCAGGAATTCTCTTGCCCTTAGAACTGCCGATACATTGATCATGAATGGATCTGATCAAGTATTTCATACATCAACCATACCCCCATGCCTGGTAGGTTATATATCCACCCCTTTTTTTTTTTACAAAAATTAAATAAGAGGGTATATCATATTGCCCATGTATAGCCAGGATTATAAGAAGTTGTCACATCTTCAATAGTTAAAGAAAAAGACTTCCTCTCGAGATGAGAGGGAATCCTTGTCTTTCCCTTGTTCTGATTATGCGTAGTCTTTGGGATATATAATCCAAGATGCCTGCCACATAGACATATGGTTGCAGGGTTGGTACCATGGTCTGTGAATGAGGGTGTCTGTAACCTGGTCGTGGTGGTTACAAAAAGGGATTTTTCCTTTGTGGGCTGGGACTCGAGAAGAAGGAGCAAGGAGTCTGAGAATATGGGTGAAGAATGACAGACAGAGACAAGTCAAAGTAATAGATAGGGCAGGCGTGATCCCCTCTGCTTTTTTCCTTGGTCAAAGAATTAAACTTAAAAAATTTAAATTTTTTTTTAAATTTAAATTTTAAATTTAAATTTAAAATTAAAAAGAAAATATGAGAAGCTTGCAGACAGGTGGAAGTAAGACAGGTGGCCCAGAGAGGCCTTAGTAAAGAGACAGTAGTGAAGCTTTAAGATTGCTGGAACAAGAGAGGGAATCACGCCTTGACCCCAGGCTTTCTTGGGGATAGCCAGGATCAGTGACCAGATAAGAAAGCATAGATAATTCAGATTGGATGGGAAGGTAATGATGACACCTTTTGGGTGTGTTGACCTCAACCCGCCCTTTTACCAAGGAATTGGAGTCCTCACCAAATGTCAATGCACCAAATGTTAATGAGTTTGCATGGCTAGGTCAAGAGTCCACCCACAAATGTCAGAGTTCCAACCTTGTGTCTGAAGACACAATATCCATATATCAGTTATATTTCTTAGATGTGAATATGCTTGGAATGCTACATATCCCCCCTTTTTGTGTTAAAAAAATAAGATGAAGGGCGAGTGATATAAAAATACGAGAAAAATTTGACTCAAATTAAAAATATAAAAATCATGTAGCATCATCAAATGATACTTCAAGTGATTCAAAATAGACAACCAAAACTTATTGCAAAAAGTTTGGATGTAAAAAGTAAGTGTGATTGTCAAGAACAATGAAGATTTAACTCTCAACTTATTGATAATTTGATAAGGATGAAAATGATCTTCATACATAACATACCAAATCATCTGAGCAAATGATCTTGGGAATATGATTCCAAAATTAAAACAAAATTTTAGACTCTCTTTTCACTGTTTATGTGGCATGTTTGAAGCTGAGCCAATATGTAATATCAGAATTTACATTCCCAATGATTTCTCATTCCTGATCTAAATTGACTAAAACTCTCCTTGTACAGGAGCATAATTTTTCCACCATTAAAAGCTTTGTAAAAACATGAATGCCACAATTATTGTGAAATTTTTAACAAATACCAACATTCCCAAACACATTACATTCTGATCTGCAGTCTAAATACCCAGGATGATGATAATGAAGTGACATTTCAAGTTTTGGCTGCATATTTCGTATATCATCCTCATTTAAATTTCTGCTTTTATCAATAAACCCATCAATATGATAGCCAAGCATATCACATTACCAATATTTGGAAAATTCATTCCACCAAACCAATGTTTGGGTAAATAGAAGCTTAAGTTCTTTTTCACATAGAAAGAATTTCTACAGTTTCTGAAACTTGTCGAATTTGGTGTAGCTTGTTCTTTCCTGGTTGTTAATGTATAATATTCCATGTGCTTTTTCTACAAGCTTATCCGTGCCTATTGTGTCCTATTTTCAATACCTACTCCAAAAAAGGAAAACTTAGATCATACTTTGCCCTTGCTCCATGTATGTGTGTGATAACTCGTTCCACCTAGGAGAGTCAATAACTGCGCGTCCACAGAAATTGTCCAACCTAGCGCACTCAGATGACCACTGAGGCTTTACTTTCAAATACCAGAACGTCTTCCAGTATTTGGATGGGAAGCCAATAGACCCCGAATCCAGTGGCCTGCCTGAATTCTGGGACTATTGGTAGAGAGCAAGAAACCGTTCCCATAAAGATTTTACCCCAAAAGACAGGATTTCAGGACTAATGGTTAACAATGGTATTAACACTCAAGTACACCCACGGTGGTTGGCATGTCACGTCCACCTACTTATTGGCAGGAACATCATCTTTGCATGGTTGTCAATGATCTTTTTCAATAACTTAGGTTCCTGATGACAGGTTTCAGAGTGCATTTTGGCTGATCTCTCATACCTTTTTTCCAGAGTCACATCAGGATCATCTGTCCATTAAACCTGCCTGTGTAGCATTTTCTGCCTGGCACCTCCCTTTTTGTTGTCCGAGGTATCAGATCTATGCTATGAGTGAAAGTTTTCGATCTCCTCCTCTTTGGAGAGTCATACCAATGTCTATACCCTCGGGGATAGCAGCATTTCTTACAATACTAGTAGTAGTTTTACAATGTATCCTTTTGACAGATTTGATTCCATAAGAAAGACCTCGGAGTGTGGGATTTATCTGATGTCTTAGACAGACACAAGTGTGGTTTAGTCCTTCTGAGTTAGCATCCTTGCTCTTGGTTTGGGTACACTCTATCAATGGATGTCAGCCGGACCAGTGTCCCACAGTAGCCTAATAGCTAATGTCACTGATAGTGTCACGTCAGTCTTGTGGAGTGATCTTAGTCACCGGTGAAGTGTCCTTCCAGCGTGCCTGGAGAGTGGCTGGCGTGTAGTTAGCTGATGTCAACAGCGTTGGTCTGCTTCTCTTCCTGGTCTTGTGTTGGCTGGCATGATGTGCTTTGTGGGTGACCAGATGTTTCCACTCTCTGTCAACATACAGACAAGACCTCGACCCAACGTTATCATCCCCTTGGGTCCCTCACAGTCTTAATTTCTTGGTAATATTCAACCCAATTCAGATATATCCTACAATGTAATCTTTAGCAGGACATTCAAACTGTTATTGCAAAGTTTTAACTGATGTTCGTTTTAGAGTGTGGAAGAGGTAGATGGTTAGTGATACCGTTTCCACCCTTCTTTCTTATGAAAGTTGAAATGCCACAGCTGAACAAAATTGACTTTTAGATAAGTCTGATACGAAGAAAGACATGCTGTTGTTTGCCAATATAATGTACCCCTGAAGACAATGATCACATATACATTTTGGACAAATCGTACTGCAATAGGACAGTATTTATGGTACAGTCGTAACCTTCCCAATTGTACCATTTGATATTTGATCCTATTTGGGTAACGGGGAACAATTCCACAAAAGTAATTTTCAGTTCCTTGTTATGCCAATACCATTTGGAATTTTCAGGTATGTGATAATGTTTGATCTTATAACCAATACCCATCAATCTGTAGTCCAGAATATCTGTCAGGGACTTCACGATATTCTTCTGGAGGCAAATTGTGTTTCATACAATGACATGTGCGTGGATAGTGTGTTAGACCTGCCTATAGGGCAGTGATGATCTTTCCAGCTCATTGGCTGTTTTTTGCATGTGTCCTGTGCCAGACACCTCTGCAGTCTGTCCTTTTTCTGGTGAGATTTTCTTGCCATCGGATAGCTTGCATATAGGCCACGAGCTATCCAATTCAGCCCATTTATTGCTATGAAAAGCACTGCTATCCCAAGATGTTTGGAATAGACAACCGTGCACAATTATTCCTAAGTTCTGTAATGGCTTTGCTCACTTCTTCATTTGAGCTTAATGCCATCAACCAGGAGAGTAAGCATGTCCCATCCCCTTTCACCCTGGGACTCCTTTGGGCATTGTAGGTCAATACCAAATAGGTTTTTGTTTTTTGTTTTCCCTCCACCGAACCTGGGCTTTTGGTAAGGGATAGATGTGAGGCAAGGCCAGTCCCAGGTCGGAGGTGTGGGGGTGGGGACTGTGCCCTTTCCCCTTGTTGCTGGTGGTGTATCCCTTAATGTGTGTTTGGAGCGCGAACCCCAATTGCAGAGTGTGGCAAAAGCAAGGGCTCCAGCTGAAGGGAGGGGTGGAGGAAGGAGGTGTGTGGAAGAGCTGCGCAGGCCCAGAGTAAAAGGCAGGCCAGGAGGCTTGGAGCGCAGGCGCTCAGGGGCAGGCAGGTGGCACGTGGCGGAGGGGGAGGGGAGCGGAAAGTTCCCGCCTTTTCTGTCAGAGCCTCCCTGTGTCGCTGTGCCTAGCATTAAGGTCCGCCAAGGCAAAAGACTGGAAGTTGCATGTGGACTGTGTGAGGTAGGGGAGCAGCACTTGGGCCGAAGATGGTCACATGAGGCACCTCTGCCAAGGGGAGGAGGCTTTGGGGGTGGCTGCTGCCGCGGAGCCCGCCTCCTGCCTCTTCCTCTGGGTTCTTCAGTAGTCCCGCCTGCTGCCTGTACTGGTCAGCTCCATAGGCAGGCCTACCCCTGAAAGCTGCCCCTCCCTCTCAATTGCCCGCCTCCCACACTGCCCCTCCTCTCCCTGGGGGACACCCACCAGAAAGTCCCCTCCTTCAGTAGCCCCACTCCCAGGTCCCCAACTTCCTCAGCTGCTCAGCTCCCCCTCCCCCACCCCCTTCGCCTCTTGGTCTCCCTCTTGAGGCCACATATTGGTATTGCATCCGAGGAGGGTTTTTTTTTTTTTTAATGGTTTTGAAATAAGCTTTTAGAGCTCTGTGCAAGTTGGACCCCAAGCCTCGTACACATCCTGACGTCTCAGGCATAAATATGAGTGGACCTTGGCCGTGAGTGGCCCACTTTGCCATAGAGCAGTCACACACCTGCCTTCCACCCTGTGCTCTCAGTATTCTCCTTCCATAGCGGATGCAGAAATGATTAAGGAAGTTCTTTCTGCTCTCCTGCTGCCTGAAGCCCTGGCTCTAGTTCACTGCTGTGCCCATAGAGGTGGCACTGACCCTGTCTCCAGGGGACATGACTGAGCAGATGCTGCTGCCAAGCTAGCAGCCATAGGAGGGCCTGAACTACTTTGAACATGAACAACCACTGATGACTTAAATGGATCACTTTCCTATAATGAAAAGGAAGTGGAGAAATGGAAAGGAAAATTCAAAGCAAAACCAATTCATGGAGTGTGGGTGTCATCTGAAGGAAAACCCCTGCTCCCTAGAAGTTTCCATCACCAAATTTACCAATCTGTTCATCCTAATGGCCACTTTGGTACCCCGGGCATGGTGGACTCTGTTAAGAGAGTCTGGCTGGCCCCTGGTATAACTACCAGAGCCCCTAAAGTGTGTTCAGCCTGCTCTTCCTGCCAGTCAGATCACCAACATGCCTTTGGTGGAAAAGCCTTTGGTGGGCGTCCTCTGGCTTACACACCTTGTGAGCGTTCTTTGTAAGGGAAGTGTCTCCTTTGGAGTGGTGTCCACCGAGGATCTGGAGGGATAGAGGAGGCAAAGGCAAGTCCTGTGTGACCCTGGAGGCATGACCCTCCCCTGCAAGCATGCCCATTCCTCCAGCCATGCATCCCTCCTCACCTCAAAACGGGGGAAGTGTCGTTCCTGGCAACATAGGGTGGACCTTGTCCTTGCAGGGATGAGACAGCTGTCCCTTTTACCGGCACGTTCACTATTCTCCTTGGTCCTCACCATGTCCTGGCTAGGTCTGTGAAAGGAGTGAAGCAGGTAGAGAATACACTAGACGCTGCTGGCTGGCTGACTGGCTGGCTGGCTGGCTGACTGTGTGCTGGCATCAGTGCCTGCCTAGATAGAGAGATGGCTGGAACCTATAGGGTAGCCTGGTCACTCTTGGGCTCCACTTGTACCTTGTGTTCTTGGCTCTCCCTCAGAATGTGATGCCACAGAGCGGTCAGCTGTAGCACAAAGAGCAGCAGCAGCAGCAGCAGTGTTAAGGCAGCTCTTCTGTTCCGTGTCTAGGACTCCTGCCTTTGGGGTTGAAGGTATAATGTCCGATTCTGGCTCAGAATCCATGGAGGACACATACACACACACACACACACACACACACACACACACACACACACACACGGTAATGCAACACACAAGAGGTACTTTATTGAGCAAAATATAGCTTGGTGCCGAGGACCTAAAGTGCTGGCCCCGAGGCTGCGATTTGCAGGTGTTTTATACACTTTTAGGGTACAGGGAGTAAAAAGGAATTCCTGGGGTGGGGGGGAGTGAACCGAAAGTCCTGGGGCTGGGGTCCTGAAACCCAAGTGCCCAAAGGGAAGACACAGCAATCTTAGTCTTCGGTACCCATATGTTTCACGTATGGTCATGGTGACCGAGGTTAGGTCAGTGAATCGTGAGATGATATATCTTTGTGAAACCTGGGATAAGAGTCCAACCTGCGGCTGCTACATAATGTATGTCCTTAGTGGGTTTGGGCTCGAGAAGGAGAAAGGAGTCGGAGAAAATGGGTGATAAATCAAGAGACACAGAGAAGTGAATTGAAATGGGAGCGGCGATGGCCCCTGATACTATTTTCCTTAGAAAAATCATGAAAGGAAAATCTGAGACATAAGAGACCAAGCGGAGGTAAGAATTCTGAGATAGAAGGACGTGGCCAATAGTGGCGCTAGGACAGATAAAGAGAGACAGCAGGGAGAACTCCAAGGTTGCAGGAAACAAGAGAAAAAGCAGGGGGCCTCACCCCAGCCTTTATTGTGGATTGAGTGGTGATCAATGAATACGTGACAGAGTACCTAGTTCTTAACTTTGGTTGCATAGACAATGAGAAGATCAGAGGAGGCGGGGATTCTCCTGACATGAGCTTTTCAGAGGAATGAGGTTTGACAAGGTGAGGGCTAAGCCTTTGTGGCTCAGGCCCAGGAATTCTCTTGCCCTTAGAACTGCCCATACATGGATCGTGAATGGATCTGATCAAGTATTTCATACATCAACCATACCCCCATGCCTGGTAGGTTATATATCCACCCCCTTTTTTTTTTTTACAAAAATTAAATAAGAGGGTATCCTGTTACAATGAAATTGTAAACTTAATCAACAAACAGGAATACTAGTGAGCTGTCAGATAAAGAATCAAAAATGAATTCACAATCCAATTTCAAAATGAAGTATAACTTAGCAATACTGCTGTAAAAATGATAAGAATGATCTTCATTTCCATTTAGCAATGTCAAGCGTAACAATTTTCATCCTCCAAGATCACAAGTTATAATATAAAATAATAAGAAAATGATGTTCACTCCTTAGTGATCCTGAATTAAGGTGATAAAGTAATCATAGGACAGGTGCATGGACATATCATATTGCCCATGTATAGCCAGGATTATAAGAAGTTGTCACATCTTCAATAGTTAAAGAAAAAGACTTCCTCTCGAGATGAGAGGGAATCCTTGTCTTTCCCTTGTTCTGATTATGCGTAGTCTTTGGGATATATAATCCAAGATGCCTGCCACATAGAGATGTGGTTGCAGGGTTGGTACCATGGCCTGTGAATGAGGGTGTCTGTAACCTGGTCGTGGTGGTTACAAAAAGGGATTTTTCCTTTGTGGGCTGGGACTCGAGAAGAAGGAGCAAGGAGTCTGAGAATATGGGTGAAGAATGACAGACAGAGACAAGTCAAAGTAATAGATAGGGCAGGCGTGATCCCCTCTGCTTTTTTCCTTGGTCAAAGAATTAAACTTAAAAAATTTAAATTTTTTTTTAAATTTAAATTTTAAATTTAAATTTAAAATTAAAAAGAAAATATGAGAAGCTTGGAGACAGGTGGAAGTAAGACAGGTGGCCCAGAGAGGCCTTAGTAAAGAGACAGTAGTGAAGCTTTAAGATTGCTGGAACAAGAGAGGGAATCACGCCTTGACCCCAGGCTTTCTTGGGGATAGCCAGGATCAGTGACCAGATAAGAAAGCATAGATAATTCAGATTGGATGGGAAGGTAATGATGACACCTTTTGGGTGTGTTGACCTCAACCCGCCCTTTTACCAAGGAATTGGAGTCCTCACCAAATGTCAATGCACCAAATGTTAATGAGTTTGCATGGCTAGGTCAAGAGTCCACCCACAAATGTCAGAGTTCCAACCTTGTGTCTGAAGACACAATATCCATATATCAGTTATATTTCTTAGATGTGAATATGCTTGGAATGCTACATATCCCCCCTTTTTGTGTTAAAAAAATAAGATGAAGGGCGAGTGATATAAAAATATGAGAAAAATTTGACTCAAATTAAAAATATAAAAATCATGTAGCATCATCAAATGATACTTCCAGTGATTCAAAATAGACATCCAAAACATATTGTAAAAACTTTGGATGTAAAAAGGAAATGTGATTGTCAAGAACAATGAAGATTTAACTCTCAACTTATTGATAATTTGATAATGATGAAAATGAATGAAAAAAGTCTCATAATAAATTAAAAATAATGATAAAAAGTAATAAGAAAATAATCTTACTTCAAAATTTATGAAAAGAAAAACAACATAGGATAATCAAAATATTCAGAGAAAATAAAGTAAAAGAGCATCAAATCCAAATTGCTCAATTGAAATGAAAATGGTATAAAGATATTCTTAAAAATACTTTCTCTCTTTCTCCCCCCCTTTTTTGAATAGTATACCAAATAGATTAGCATGTTTTACATTTTTCAAACATTAGTGCAAACATCAATTCAAGTGTCAATATTCCCCAAAACATTACATTTTGATTTGTTGTTGAAACAAGAGTGAAGCTAATGAAGTGACATGGTAAGTTTTGGTTGTACATTTCTCATATAAGCCTTATTGGTATGTACAAAAATAAAATTTCAGATTCATATATCAGGATCAGAGCATTAGTCGTACTTACAATGTACTTCTAGTATTTCAAGGAAAATATATGGGAAAAATAATCTGAGAAAATGATCATGGAAAATGACCATGAAATGAATGCAAAATTTTAAACTAATGGCTCACCTTTCATGTGGCATAGCTGTAGCTGAGCCAATGTGTAACGTCAGAATTTACATTCAAACATGATTTCTATTTACCTAATCAATGTTGACCAAGATCGACATTGTAAAATTTTTACACAATTAGAAATGCAAAAATTAGTGCAAATTCTTAACAAGTACCAATATTCCCATTAACTTTACATTCTGATTTGTTGTATTAATATGCCTTATATGAAGTTTCTGAATGTCATTCAGGCTTTTTAAACAATATCTGCTCATTTCTATCCTTGCTGACCTCATGCCCTGTTTAAAAAAATAATAGTTCCTACATATTAAAAATTTGAATGTATTAGAAATATCTCTAAATCATATACCAATTCATGCTTGTCATTTAAACACTTGCACTTAGTATTAACTTTCCTTTTGACCAATTCCAGTACTTGTGATTAAACCTTATAACCTAATTCAGGCTATGGGCATTGAAACCCTGACTTCTATAGAAAGATAAGACCTTCATCCCTGAAGGCTTCTTTTCTTATGCAGCCTTCCCCCATCCCCACAGAACTCTGCAAGCCAAAACAGCATTAAGGAGGCTACAGATAGCCCCCTGCAAACAAGAAGCAGGATTTCTAGCTTGAGCTATAGCATGCAAAACTATGGGAAGCTCTCACCATTATAGAGCTGATTAAAACCCTTTATAAGCAAAATTTTTACACCATATGATTGGAAATTAAGAAAAGTATTACCTGCTGTTAAGAGCAAATGGTTTCTTATTAAAATGCTACATTAAACAAGGAGGATTGACTTATCTCTCAGTCTTTTGCCCTTCCCTTCACTTATGATACTAACAATATACTTAACTCACTTCCCTTAACTGACTTTTCTATCCTTGCTATCTTTCCCCTGCCTGTTGCTGCAGAAACAGACAGAGATATTCCATGTCAACCTCTGCCTCCACCCATGCTTAATGTAGTATTATGATCATTTTAAATTTATAGAAATAAGCAGGTAGAAAGGCTTCTCCAACAAAAATCAGTAATGATTCGAATAGTGGAGACTCAAATTTAATGCAGGCTATGGGCATTAAAATCCTGACTTCTATAGAAATTCAAAGCAGAATAATTCATACTGTGAATCAAGTTCCTTTGACTAAAGAATACGGGGCTAGATAACACTCAGACCTACAGGTCCGAAGGCAAAATCATTCTTATCAATTAAATATAAGTTTATCGCAAGGAATTTCTCTACTTGAACATTGCTTATTTCCAAAGTTGGGCAAGGCAGAAGCCAAAAATCGTAAAAGATACTCATGTACCATATCTCTGTGTTATCTACAGAAATTATCTAGCACAGGTAAATTGTGAAAGCTTAATAAGTAATGGTTAAACGCAGAACAAAACTTTAGCTTAAAGAGTGTTTTGAGGAGAGAATTCCTCACAAAAAGACTATAAGATCTTATCAAAGCATGAAAACCATCTCTCCAAAACCTAAAGGAAGACGAGCTTTAAAAAAAGGAGAGCACATGTTTGCAAAAGCAAAAGGCTTTTTTATCGGCAAAACTCTCCACCAGTTTAGCATACCTAAAAGAAACAAGCTTTTTAAAACACAGTCAGAGAATGCAGGAGGACTATTGTTTAAACATAAATGTATAAACCTGATATGTTTTTCATACAGATCTTTGCTAAGACATGGTATTACCATGAAGCAAAGTTTAAAAATTAAATTGTCTTAATTGGGATTAGACATGGCAAATTTATATAGGAATGTCTGATTATATTTCTTGATAGGAAAAGTTTTAAAGTTTAAAATCTTTATCTGACTTTTGTTACATGCTACAAGAGATATTTTATCTGTAATAATATTTTAAAATGAATTATAGTACATGTGTAGGTTAAATACCAAGGTATAAACAGTATTTTTCCAAGGCTTTTAGAGGTAAATCCACATGGACTCTTGCAACCATGTGACTCACTGCCACAACTATTTGGATCTGGAAAGGAAACTTCATCCAGCAGTTTTTTCAATTGATCCTGCCATATAGAGGGCAATACTCCTACACCTCAGGTTACAAGTTTTTATGACAAGTATTGAATATAATCAAAAGCAAAATTAATAATCAGTGCAATTTTTTAATTGACTAGCATCAATTGGCATATGCTTTAGAGAAATTTCTAATATATTCAAATTTTAAATATGTAGGTATCATTAAATTTTCAAACAGGATATAAGGTCAGCAAGGATAAAAATTAGCAGCCGTTATTTAAAAACCTGAATGAAGTTCAAAATTGTATGTAAGGCACATTATTGCAACTTTATCCAAAAGGCAAATTATTTAGAATCATTCAATCTGAAAAGAATATAAAATCAATTCTCAATATGAGACACATTCTCAACATTGCAAGGCATCAAAGTAAAAACAGTGCTGGAAGGCTTCAAATTGTTAATCAGCAGTAAATTATGAAGGTTATTAATTAATTTGTTAACCAGTAACAGTGACTTATGTGTGGTTTAGAATCGGCAACACTACCACTTGTTCAAATTGCATATATCGATCCTGAGCATTATTGCAGTCTAAAACCAATTACTAGTATCCAAGCTCAAATATTACTTGCACAATGTGGTCGATTTTGGCAACAGAATTTTGTAAAACGCATAGGCGAAATTGATAATTCCATTCATATTATCAAAAGCTTTTCAGTCATGAATTTAAATTTGATAGTTTAAAAATGATAACGTCACTGCAATTGCTGTGCTTCCATTTACTGCATGTATTTAGGGTACAGCAGATATTGATGCATGCACAATATAAGTTTATACAAAAGCAAAAGTTACATGCAGATAGGCTACTGCTTAAGATCACAGTACAAGCTGGTCAAATCAAATGTGATTTATGGTATAATGCTTTTATGATTATTGGTTTAAAACGTGAATATTAAACATCAATGTATGCCATATTGCAAAGCCAAGGTGAAATCATTATCAAAGGCAAATGGCCTTGAGGACACTGCTTTTTAGCAGACACAGATCACTTGCACTCTCTGACACATCAGAGTGCCAAGTCCATTATTCCTCAATATTTTATGGACACAAGGGAAATTGCCTATTATTATATGTTATTTTTCTTTTCTCATATTTTGAAGTATATTTCAAGTACTTTTAATACTCTAATCCTGAGCAATGAAGGTGCAAATTTTTCTCTTTATATGTACCCAACAGAATGAGATTATAAGAACATGACAGCATTTATTAAGTTGCAGGTGACTACCCTGGGAAACCATCACTGATTGCATAAAAAGAGAATGCAGAGGACACCTCAATGGTCCAGACAGCCAAAGCCACACACACAGACATATATTCCATAAGAGATGGATATATGTGGGCTGCTGAGGTTGGAGGTACTGCGACACGGTGTTTGACACCCTCATTCACAGGTGGCTAGGGTATCAAAGTGCAACCATATTGCCATGTAGCAGGCATCTAGGCGGGTATATCCCTAAAATGCATAATCAGTACAAGGGAGAATAAGGAAATTCCCCTTCATATCCAGACACAGTCATCTTTTCTTTGGCTATGAAAGCTCTGGCAACTTCTTATACTCCTAACTGTGTGGGCGATAAGCTAATGCACCTGTCCTATGTTCTATGGGGCTACTTCCTCAATAATTCAAGAAAATGAGAGTGAAAACTATTTTCTTATTACTCTTTGTCATTATTTTTAATCTTTTATGAAACCTTTATCTTTGATTTTGATTACTAAGTATTAAGATCACATTTTATTTTTATATTTTTTTTAGTCACAAATTTTGTTACATTTTTATATCACTCAACCTTCACTTCTTTTTATTTTTAAAACAAAAAAGGGGGATATGTAGCATTCCAAGCATATTCACATCTATGAAATATAAATGATTGAACGATTACTGTATCTTCAGGCACAAGGTTATACCAATGATATTCCTGGGTGGTCCCTTGAACTGGCCATGAGGCCTGTTGCCTAGGCCAAACTCATTAACATTATCAGAGTATTCCCTTGGGAAAGTGCGGGTTGATTAACATGATCAGAGCATTCCTTTGAGAAAGGGCAGGTTGAAATCCACACGCCCAAAGCTGTTACCTCTACCTTACCGACCAATCTTATTTGTCAGTGCTTGGTGATGTGATTGCTAGGTCCTTGGAAGTAAGGCCCAGACCAGATAGGAATAAAACCAGAGGCAACTTTGTGATAGGTCTCTTGGAACTTCCTCTCCCCTTTCTTGGACCTCTGCTCTGCTCCTAATCCTCTCTCTCTCTTTCTCTCTCTACCTGAATCTCTTCCTCCCCCGAGGCCCTAGCCCCTCTCGGCTATGTATTCTCTGCCCACTCTCCTTCTCTACCTCGTATTCCAGTGATCCTCATATTCTCCTTCCCAGAAGAATATCATAGGGGTTTGCCTGCCCTATTTAAACGCTGACTTGTCCGTGTCTGTCATTCTTCACCCTGGTTCCCCGATTTCCTACCTCTCCTCGGGTCCCTACCACAAAGGACAACCTACTCTTTGTAGACCCTGTTTATCAGGACTCTACAAATGCTGCCCTCAACATGGCAGGATCAACTTATCAATGTGCTGGAGTAACTTCCCTTCTAATACCCAAATAACCAAAGAGGTTTAGAAGCAATTCACGTGGCTGGAGCAGTCCATTTGGCTTCACCTCTAGAAGCCTTGAAAAATACTGTTTACAACTTGGTACTTAACCTACAGTTACACTAGAATTCATATTAAAATTGTATTACAGATAAGATATCTCTTGTCCAGATATTCTGTAGTATATGACAAAAGTCAGATAAAGATTTTGAACTTTCCCTATCAAGAAATGTAATCAGACATTCCTATATAATTTTGGCATGTCCAATCTAAATTAGAACAATTTAATTTTTTTTATTAAATGTGACTTACTTACAGTATCTCCATATTTTAGCAACGATCTTTTGAAAGCCAGATTTTCACCCTTTTGTTTTACACATTAGCTTGCCTGGATTCTCTGGCAGTCCTTCAAAGAGTTTCTTGCAGCTGGTCTTTTGATATGCTAACATAGTGATATACTTTACTGAGAAGAGTGAAGCCTGTTGCCCTGGCTATCTGCAGGATAGCAAAATATCTGTTCAAACTAGGCTTTCCTGAATTTTAAAGTAACTCAGGATTATTTCATCGACTTACCAATTTTGATTAAGCCTGTGGTCTTAGTAGAAAAAGTTTTTAGAAATGATCTTTGCTGTAAAGTGACCTGATCCTTTGAAGTGTCCAGCTTTGCTGGAAGCAAAGCAAAGAGGTGTTCTTTTTTTCAAATGGAATTGCATTCAAATTCCTGAGGACGAAAGTTCAAGGCTTGTTCTGTCTTATTAAATCCTTCAAAATTTACCTGTGCCAGATAACTTCTGAGAGATAATGGGCACTTGTATTCCCTCATGATTTTTATTTTGTTCCTGCCATCACTTTTGAAAGAAGCAGTCTTTAAGTAAAGAAATCCCTGGCAATGAACTTAGAATCAATTGATACTAATGATCTGGCCCTGGAACTTGCTGGCCTTATCTAGCCCAGTATTCTTTAGTTAAAAGAACTTGATTAACATACTGAATCAGCCTGCTTAGAATTTCTTTAGAAGCCAGGATATCAATACCCATAGTCTGAACTAAATTTATGTTTGCACTTTTCGAATCTCTAGTTTTTGCTGGAGAAGTATTTCTACCTGATTTTTTTTGTCTTTTTTATAAATTTAAAATGATTGTAATACTGCATTAAGTATTTGTGGAGGCAGAGGTTGAAATGAACGATTCTGTCTGTTTCTGCAGCAAGCAGACAGAGGAATAATAGCATGAATAGATAAGAGTCAGTTAAAGGAAGGGGGTTAAGTATTTTGTTTGTAGCATTAGTGGAAGGAAGGGCAAAAGACTGAGGGATAAGTCAATGCTTAATGCAGCATATTAATTAGAGTCCATTGGCTCTCAAGTGTAGGTATTGAGATTCTTAATCAGCCCTATAGTGCTGAGAGCCTCCAAGCATTTTGAATAGTACAGGGCAAGCTAGAAATCCTGCTTCCTTCTTTGTAGGGGCTATCTGCATCTTCACTAACACTCTTTTGACTGGTAGAGTTCTGTGGGGAAAGGAGCAGGATGCATTTGAAAAGAAGTATTAAAAGATGAAGGTGGCTGTAGGGAGCTAAAAGCCTCGAGGAAGTAACATCTTCTTGAATTTGTAAAGCTTTTTCTACCATATCATTGGAATGCTGGAATGGCTTTGTATATAATGCCATTTGCCTAATTTCCCATGTGCTGTTATTGACTTGTGGTATTTTCTGCTTCTCTTTCTTATACTGCCTCAATTTATCTCCATCTAGATCCAATTGTGGCACATTCAGAACATCCCTTGCTGGAAATTCAGGATACGCTTTCCATACTAGGTTGAGTAATGCTTCAAAGATCTTAATACCTTTCTTTTCAATGAAAGACATTAACAGTCTAATAGAATAGGTATGAGATGAGGTAGTTTGACCCATATTTCTAAAACAAAAGTCGTGTTTACCGCAGAGGCCACCTGCAGGTTTCGTCTTTTTTTGGCTCCGGGCTCCAATAATGCTTCTCAAGCTGTGCACACTTGAACTGATAAAGCCTGTAAGGGAGGTTTGTTCCTAAGCCGGGGGTGCCCATTATAACAGGCGTCCAGCGGCTGTCATAAAAAAGGATATTTATTTGTGGGTTTGGGCTCAAGAAGGAGCAAGAACTCTGAGAAAATGGGTGAAGAATACGGGACACAGACAAATCAATATTTTTTGGAAGGGAAGGCTTGAATCCCTGAGGACATTTTCTTCGGAAAGAGAATTAAAGGAAAATGTGAGAAGCAACGTGCAGACACGTGGTAGTAATAATTCCGAGATAGAAAGGACTGAGCATGCTCTCTCCTAGAAAGCCGTGACATTTTAATTATTCCTCTTGACCAAACATAGGTTTAGACTGCTACAGTGGAGTAGAGAGGATTTCCTTGGGTGGGGGGTGGGGAGTGAACAGGAACTCCTGGGGCTGGGGTCCTGAAACCCAGGTGCCAAAAGGGAAGACACATCAATCTTAGCCTTTGGTACCCAGATGTTTAACCTATGGTCATGGTGACCGAGTTTAGGTCAGCGAATCGTGAGATGATATATCTTTGTGAAACCTGGGATAGCAGTCTACCTGCGGCTGCTACATAATGTATTTTCTTAGTAGGTTTGGGCTTGAGAAGGAGAAAGTAGTCGGAGAAAATGGGTGATAAATCAAGAGACACAGAGAAGTGAATTGAAATGGGGAGTGACGATGGCCCCTGATATTATTTTCCTTAGAAAAATCATGAAAGGAAAATCTGAGACATAAGAGAGACGGCGGGGAAGTAAGAACTCCGAGATAGAAAACACATGGCCAAGAGTGGCGATAGGACAGATAAAGCAGAAAACAAGAGGAAGAGCAGCACTCCTCACCCCAGCCTTTATTGTGCATTGAGAGGTGATCAATGAATACGTGTCATAGCACGTAGTTCTTAACTTTGGTTGCATAGACAATGAGAAGGTCAGAGTAGGCGGGGATTCTCCTGACATGAGCTTTTCAGAGGAACGAGGTTTGACAAGGTGAGGGCTAAGCCTTTGTGGCTCAGGCTCAGGAATTCTCTTGCCCTTAGAACTGCCCATATATTGATTATGAACGGACAGCCTTTAAATTTTAATTATTCCCCTTGACCATACATAGGTGTGGACTGCTACAGGGGAGTAGAGAGAGGAATTCCTGGGTTGGGGACGAGTGAACAGGAACCCCTGGGGCTGGGGTCCTGAAACCCAGGTGCCAAAAGGGAAGACACATCAATCTTAGCCTTTGGAACCCAGATGTTTAAGCTATGGTCATGGTGACTGAGGTTAGATCAGTGAATCGTGACATGATCTATCTTTTTGAAACCTGGGATAACATATCCTTGTGAAACCACATGACTAAGGACATGTCAACCTTAGTTCTTGGCACTAGGAGCCCATTCGGGATTAATCTGGAGGGCAAGTTCCCATGATATTAATCTGTTACTTCAAAGGTTAAGAAGAGGACCTTGTTTGGATGAGAGGGCATTTCTATGATCTAGGAGGTACACGAAGCTTCCTTTCCTTCCTTCTTTCTTTTCCTCAAATTTTTTGGTCCCCTTCCATCTCCTCCTTCCTTTCTCCATCTCTCCCTCCCATATGTCCTCCTTCCCTCCCTCTCCCCATCCTTCCTTTTCATTTCAGCTCAGTGGAGGACATTTGGCTAAGATGGGGCCTGGAACATCGGTTTGTCTAATCTCCCTCACTCCTCTCTGTCCAATAGAGGGCCCTCTCAGGCTTGCAGGCAGATTCAAGCAATGGGAGATTTTTCAGGGCCAGACTTGGCCCGCCAGGAATGAATGATACCCCTGCTCCATTTCCTTGCATGCTCAGGAGGTTCCCACCTCCTCCCCATGTCCTGGCTAGGTCTTGGAAGTAAGAGAGCCAGGCCAAGAATGCAGAGGAGGTTGCGGGTTTGCTTGCTGCAGGGAGAAAGGCCTGCCTTGAGGCAGAGCTGGATGAAGCATGCAGGGTAAGCAGGCCACTCTAGGCGATGCCATGGTGTGGTCAGGAGAAAGAGCAGCAGCAGTAGCATTAAGGCACATATCTGTTCTGCCATCGAAGCCTTGTTCCTGTCAGCCTAAATGGGGAGGAAGGAGATGGTCTCTGGGTGGGAGGGCATGCATCTTGTAGAGCTAGAAGTAAAGCTAATGCACCTTTCTTTCCTTTTGGTTTCTGTCAAAGGTTTTCTCCCTCCCCTTGCCTTCCTTCCTGCTTTCTTCCCTCCCTGGTGAAATGAAGGTCCTCTCATGAAGGTGCTTCTGGAAGGTAAGTGTAATGAATCCATTTCCGCTCACCCTCCTGGTGGTGGTGGATGCCAGCCTCTGGTCAGCAAGGTGGCAATCCCTCCTTCCCCAGGGGGTCCATACCGGGGTGGGAGGGAGTTGTGTGTCAGCATCAGGAGCAGTAATAGCAGCTGAATAGCTCCTCTGGGGACCTACCAAAGTCTCCCCTTTGGGAACTACTTTGGCGATTGCGGGCCATGTGATTTGCGGGTTTTTTCTTTGTTTTTGGCGAAGCTTCTTTAGACAGGTCTCCCCCAATCTGAAGGCGAAGGGGAACACTGGGACTCCTTTGGGCATTGTAGGTCAATACCAAAGAGGGTTGTTTTTTTTTTTTTGTTTGTTTTGCCTCCGCCAAACGTGGGCTTTTTGTAAGGGCTAGATGTGAGGCAAGGCCAGTCCCAGGTCGGAGGTGTGTGTGTGTGTGGGGGGGGGGCTGAGTCTTTTCCCCTGGCTGCTGGTGGTGTATCCCTTAATGTGCTTTTGGAGCCCGAACCAAGCTAGCTGCCAAGCTAGCAGCCATAGGAGGGCCTGAACAACTTTGAACATTAACAACCACTGATGACTTAAATTGATCACTTTCCTATAATGAAACAGAAGTGGAGAAATGGAAAGGAAAATTCAAAGCAAAACCAATTCATGGAGTGTGGGTGTCATCTGAAGGAAAACCCCTTCAGAGGAGGCGGGGATTCTCCTGACATGAGTTTTTCAGAGGAACGAGGTTTGACAAGGTGAGGGCTAAGCCTTTGCGGCTCAGGCCCAGGAATTCTCTTGCCCTTAGAACTGCCGATACATTGCTCATGAATGGATCTGATCAAGTATTTCATACATCAACCATACCCCCATGCCTGGTAGGTTATATATCCACCCCTTTTTTTTTTTACAAAAATTAAATAAGAGGGTATATCATATTGCCCATGTATAGCCAGGATTATAAGAAGTTGTCACATCTTCAATAGTTAAAGAAAAAGACTTCCTCTCGAGATGAGAGGGAATCCTTGTCTTTCCCTTGTTCTGATTATGCGTAGTCTTTGGGATATATAATCCAAGATGCCTGCCACATAGAGATATGGTTGCAGGGTTGGTACCATGGCCTGTGAATGAGGGTGTCTGTAACCTGGTCGTGGTGGTTACAAAAAGGGATTTTTCCTTTGTGGGCTGGGACTCGAGAAGAAGGAGCAAGGAGTCTGAGAATATGGGTGAAGAATGACAGACAGAGACAAGTCAAAGTAATAGATAGGGCAGGCGTGATCCCCTCTGCTTTTTTCCTTGGTCAAAGAATTAAACTTAAAAAATTTAAATTTTTTTTTAAATTTAAATTTTAAATTTAAATTTAAAATTAAAAAGAAAATATGAGAAGCTTGCAGACAGGTGGAAGTAAGACAGGTGGCCCAGAGAGGCCTTAGTAAAGAGACAGTATTGAAGCTTTAAGATTGCTGGAACAAGAGAGGGAATCACGCCTTGACCCCAGGCTTTGTTGGGGATAGCCAGGATCAATGACCAGATAAGAAAGCATAGATAATTCAGATTGGATGGGAAGGTAATGATGACACCTTTTGGGTGTGTTGACCTCAACCCGCCCTTTTACCAAGGAATTGGAGTCCTCACCAAATGTCAATGCACCAAATGAGTTTGCATGGCTAGGTCAAGAGTCCACCCACAAATGTCAGAGTTCCAACCTTGTGTCTGAAGACACAATATCCATATATCAGTTATATTTCTTAGATGTGAATATGCTTGGAATGCTACATATCCCCCCTTTTTGTGTTAAAAAAATAAGATGAAGGGCGAGTGATATAAAAATACGAGAAAAATTTGACTCAAATTAAAAATATAAAAATCATGTAGCATCATCAAATGATACTTCAAGTGATTCAAAACAGACAACCAAAACTTATTGCAAAAAGTTTGGATGTAAAAAGTAAGTGTGATTGTCAAGAACAATGAAGATTTAACTCTCAACTTATTGATAATTTGATAAGGATGAAAATGATCTTCATACATAACATACCAAATCATCTGAGCAAATGATCTTGGGAATATGATTCCAAAATTAAAACAAAATTTTAGACTCTCTTTTCACTGTTTATGTGGCATGTTTGAAGCTGAGCCAATATGTAATATCAGAATTTACATTCCCAATGATTTCTCATTCCTGATCTAAATTGACTAAAACTCTCCTTGTACAGGAGCATAATTTTTCCACCATTTAAAGCTTTGTAAAAACATGAATACCACAATTATTGTGAAATTTTTAACAAATACCAACATTCCCAAACACATTACATTCTGATCTGCAGTCTAAATACCCAGGATGATGATAATGAAGTGACATTTCAAGTTTTGGCTGCATATTTCGTATATCATCCTCATTTAAATTTCTGCTTTTATCAATAAACCCATCAATATGATAGCCAAGCAGATCACATTACCAATATTTGGAAAATTCATTCCACCAAACCAATGTTTGGGTAAATAGAAGCTTAAGTTCTTTTTCACATAGAAAGAATTTCTACAGTTTCTGGAACTTGTCGAATTTGGTGTAGCTGGTTCTTTCCTGGTTGTTAATGTATAATATTCCATGTGCTTTTTCTACAAGCTTATCCGTGCCTATTGTGTCCTATTTTCAATACCTACTCCAAAAAAGGAAAACTTAGATCATACTTTGCCCTTGCTCCATGTATGTGTGTGATAACTCGTTCCACCTAGGAGAGTCAATAACTGCGCGTCCACAGAAATTGTCCAACCTAGCGCACTCAGATGACCACTGAGGCTTTACTTTCAAATACCAGAACGTCTTCCAGTATTTGGATGGGAAGCCAATAGACCCCGAATCCAGTGGCCTGCCTGAATTCTGGGACTATTGGTAGAGAGCAAGAAACCGTTCCCATAAAGATATTACCCCAAAAGACAGGATTTCAGGACTAATGGTTAACAATGGTATTAACACTCAAGTACACCCACGGTGGTTGGCATGTCACGTCCACCTAGTTATTGGCAGGAACATCATCTTTGCATGGTTGTCAATGATCTTTTTCAATAACTTAGGTTCCTGATGACAGGTTTCAGAGTGCATTTTGGCTGATCTCTCATACCTTTTTTCCAGAGTCACATCAGGATCATCTGTCCATTAAACCTGCCTGTGTAGCATTTTCTGCCTGGCACCTCCCTTTTTGTTGTCCGAGGTATCAGATCTATGCTATGAGTGAAAGTTTTCGATCTCCTCCTCTTTGGAGAGTCATACCAATGTCTATACCCTCGGGGATAGCAGCATTTCTTACAATACTAGTAGTAGTTTTACAATGTATCCTTTTGACAGATTTGATTCCATAAGAAAGACCTCGGAGTGTGGGATTTATCTGATGTCTTAGACAGACACAAGTGTGGTTTAGTCCTTCTGAGTTAGCATCCTTGCTCTTGGTTTGGGTACACTATATCAATGGATGTCAGCCGGACCAGTGTCCCACAGTAGCCTAATAGCTAATGTCACTGATAGTGTCACGTCAGTCTTGTGGAGTGATCTTAGTCACCGGTGAAGTGTCCTTCCAGCGTGCCTGGAGAGTGGCTGGCGTGTAGTTAGCTGATGTCAACAGCGTTGGTCTGCTTCTCTCCCTGGTCTTGTGTTGGCTGGCATGATGTGCTTTGTGGGTGACCAGATGTTTCCACTCTCTGTCAACATACAGACAAGACCTCGACCCAACGTTATCATCCCCTTGGGTCCCTCACAGTCTTAATTTCTTGGTAATATTCAACCCAATTCAGATATATCCTACAATGTAATCTTTAGCAGGACATTCAAACTGTTATTGCAAAGTTTTAACTGATGTTCGTTTTAGAGTGTGGAAGAGGTAGATGGTTAGTGATACCGTTTCCACCCTTCTTTCTTATGAAAGTTGAAATGCCACAGCTGAACAAAATTGACTTTTAGATAAGTCTGATACGAAGAAAGACATGCTGTTGTTTGCCAATATAATGTACCCCTGAAGACAATGATCACATATACATTTTGGACAAATCGTACTGCAATAGGACAGTATTTATGGTACAGTCGTAACCTTCCCAATTGTACCATTTGATATTTGATCCTATTTGGGTAACGGGGAACAATTCCACAAAAGTAATTTTCAGTTCCTTGTTATGCCAATACCATTTGGAATTTTCAGGTATGTGATAACGTTTGATCTTATAACCAATACCCATCAATCTGTAGTCCAGAATATCTGTCCGGGACTTCACGATATTCTTCTGGAGGCAAATTGTGTTTCATACAATGACATGTGCGTGGATAGTGTGTTAGACCTGCCTATAGGGCAGTGATGATCTTTCCAGCTCATTGGCTGTTTTTTCCACGTGTCCTGTGCCAGACACCTCTGCAGTCTGTCCTTTTTCTGGTGAGATTTTCTTGCCATCGGATAGCTTGCCTATAAGCCATGAGCTATCCAATTCAGCCCATTTATTGCTATGAAAAGCACTGCTATCCCAAGATGTTTGGAATAGACAACCGTGCACAATTATTCCTAAGTTCTGTAATGGCTTTGCTCACTTCTTCATTTGAGCTGAATGCCATCAACCAGGAGAGTAAGCATGTCCCATCCCCTTTCACCCTGGGACTCCTTTGGGCATTGTAGGTCAATACCAAATAGGTTTTTGTTTTTTGTTTTCCCTCCACCGAACGTGGGCTTTTTGTAAGGGATAGATGTGAGGCAAGGCCAGTCCCAGGTCGGAGGTGTGGGGGTGGGGACTGTGCCCTTTCCCCTGGTTGCTGGTGGTGTATCCCTTAATGTGTGTTTGGAGCGCGAACCCCAATTGCAGAGTGTGGCAAAAGCAAGGGCTCCAGCTGAAGGGAGGGGTGGAGGAAGGAGGTGTGTGGAAGAGCTGCGCAGGCCCAGAGTAAAAGGCAGGCCAGGAGGCTTGGAGCGCAGGCGCTCAGGGGCAGGCAGGTGGCACGCAGGCGCAGTAGGGGCAGGCAGGTGGCACGTGGCGGAGGGGGAGGGGAGCGGAAAGTTCCCGCCTTTTCTGTCAGAGCCTCCCTGTGTCGCTGTGCCTAGCATTAAGGTCCGCCAAGGCAAAAGACTGGAAGTTGCATGTGGACTGTGTGAGGTAGGGGAGCAGCACTTGGGCCGAAGTTGGTCACATGAGGCACCTCTGCCGAGGGGAGGAGGCTTTGGGGGTGGCTGCTGCCGCGGAGCCCGCCTCCTGCCTCTTCCTCTGGGTTCTTCAGTAGTCCCGCCTGCTGCCTGTACTGGTCAGCTCCATAGGCAGGCCTACCCCTGAAAGCTGCCCCTCCCTCTCAATTGCCCGCCTCCCACACTGCCCCTCCTCTCCCTGGGGGACACCCACCAGAAAGTCCCCTCCTTCAGTAGCCCCACTCCCAGGTCCCCAACTTCCTCAGGTGCTCAGCTCCCCCTCCCCCACCCCCTTCGCCTCTTGGTCTCCCTCTTGAGGCCACATATTGGTATTGCATCCGAGGAGGGTTTTTTTTTTTTTTTAATGGTTTTGAAATAAGCTTTTAGAGCTCTGTGCAAGTTGGACCCCAAGCCTCGTACACATCCTGACGTCTCAGGCATAAATATGAGTGGACCTTGGCCGTGAGTGGCCCACTTTGCCTTAGAGCAGTCACACACCTGCCTTCCACCCTGTGCTCTCAGTATTCTCCTTCCATAGCGGATGCAGAAATGATTAAGGAAGTTCTTTCTGCTCTCCCGCTGCCTGAAGCCCTCGCTCTAGTTCACTGCTGTGCCCATAGACGTGGCACTGACCCTGTCTCCAGGGGACATGACTGAGCAGATGCTGCTGCCAAGCTAGCAGCCATAGGAGGGCCTGAACTACTTTGAACATGAACAACCACTGATGACTTAAACGGATCACTTTCCTATAATGAAAAGGAAGTGGAGAAATGGAAAGGAAAATTCAAAGCAAAACCAATTCATGGAGGGTGGGTGTCATCTGAAGGAAATCCCCTGCTCCCTAGAAGTTTCCATCACCAAATTTACCAATCTGTTCATCCTAATGGCCACTTTGGTACCCCGGGCATGGTGGACTCTGTTAAGAGAGTCTGGCTGGCCCCTGGTATAACTACCAGAGCCCCTAAAGTGTGTTCAGCCTGCTCTTCCTGCCAGTCAGATCACCAACATGCCTTTGGTGGAAAAGCCTTTGCTGGGCGTCCTCTGGCTTACACACCTTGTGAGCGTTCTTTGTAAGGGAAGTGTCTCCTTTGGAGTGGTGTCCACCGAGGATCTGGAGGGATAGAGGAGGCAAAGGCAAGTCCTGTGTGACCCTGGAGGCATGACCCTCCCCTGCAAGCATGCCCATTCCTCCAGCCATGCATCCCTCCTCACCTCAAAACGGGGGAAGTGTCGTTCCTGGCAACATAGGGTGGACCTTGTCCTTGCAGGGATGAGACAGCTGTCCCTTTTACCGGCACGTTCACTATTCTCCTTGGTCCTCACCATGTCCTGGCTAGGTCTGTGAAAGGAGTGAAGCAGGTAGAGAATACACTAGACGCTGCTGGCTGGCTGACTGGCTGGCTGGCTGGCTGACTGTGTGCTGGCATCAGTGCCTGCCTAGATAGAGAGATGGCTGGAACCTATAGGGTAGCCTGGTCACTCTTGGGCTCCACTTGTACCTTGTGTTCTTGGCTCTCCCTCAGAATGTGATGCCACAGAGCGGTCAGCTGTAGCACAAAGAGCAGCAGCAGCAGCAGCAGTGTTAAGGCAGCTCTTCTGTTCCGTGTCTAGGACTCCTGCCTTTGGGGTTGAAGGTATAATGTCCGATTCTGGCTCAGAATCCATGGAGGACACATACACACACACACACACACACACACACACACACACACACACACACACACGGTAATGCAACACACAAGAGGTACTTTATTGAGCAAAATATAGCTTGGTGCCGAGGACCTAAAGTGCTGGCCCCGAGGCTGCGATTTGCAGGTGTTTTATACACTTTTAGGGTACAGGGAGAAAAAAGGAATTCCTGGGGTGGGGGGGAGTGAACCGAAAGTCCTGGGGCTGGGGTCCTGAAACCCAAGTGCCCAAAGGGAAGACACAGCAATCTTAGTCTTCGGTACCCATACGTTTCACGTATGGTCATGGTGACCGAGGTTAGGTCAGTGAATCGTGAGATGATATATCTTTGTGAAACCTGGGATAAGAGTCCAACCTGCGGCTGCTACATAATGTATGTCCTTAGTGGGTTTGGGCTCGAGAAGGAGAAAGGAGTCGGAGAAAATGGGTGATAAATCAAGAGACACAGAGAAGTGAATTGAAATGGGAGCGGCGATGGCCCCTGATACTATTTTCCTTAGAAAAATCATGAAAGGAAAATCTGAGACATAAGAGACCAAGCGGAGGTAAGAATTCTGAGATAGAAGGACGTGGCCAATAGTGGCGCTAGGACAGATAAAGAGAGACAGCAGGGAGAACTCCAAGGTTGCAGGAAACAAGAGAAAAAGCAGGGGGCCTCACCCCAGCCTTTATTGTGGATTGAGTGGTGATCAATGAATACGTGACATAGTACCTAGTTCTTAACTTTGGTTGCATAGACAATGAGAAGATCAGAGGAGGCGGGGATTCTCCTGACATGAGCTTTTCAGAGGAATGAGGTTTGACAAGGTGAGGGCTAAGCCTTTGTGGCTCAGGCCCAGGAATTCTCTTGCCCTTAGAACTGCCGATACATCGATCGTGAATGGATCTGATCAAGTATTTCATACATCAACCATACCCCCATGCCTGGTAGGTTATATATCCACCCCCTTTTTTTTTTTTTACAAAAATTAAATAAGAGGGTATCCTGTTACAATGAAATTGTAAACTTAATCAACAAACAGGAATACTAGTGAGCTGTCAGATAAAGAATCAAAAATGAATTCACAATCCAATTTCAAAATGAAGTATAACTTAGCAATACTGCTGTAAAAATGATAAGAATGATCTTCATTTCCATTTAGCAATGTCAAGCGTAACAATTTTCATCCTCCAAGATCACAAGTTATAATATAAAATAATAAGAAAATGATGTTCACTCCTTAGTGATCCTGAATTAAGGTGATAAAGTAATCATAGGACAGGTGCATGGACATATCATATTGCCCATGTATAGCCAGGATTATAAGAAGTTGTCACATCTTCAATAGTTAAAGAAAAAGACTTCCTCTCGAGATGAGAGGGAATCCTTGTCTTTCCCTTGTTCTGATTATGCGTAGTCTTTGGGATATATAATCCAAGATGCCTGCCACATAGAGATGTGGTTGCAGGGTTGGTACCATGGCCTGTGAATGAGGGTGTCTGTAACCTGGTCGTGGTGGTTACAAAAAGGGATTTTTCCTTTGTGGGCTGGGACTCGAGAAGAAGGAGCAAGGAGTCTGAGAATATGGGTGAAGAATGACAGACAGAGACAAGTCAAAGTAATAGATAGGGCAGGCGTGATCCCCTCTGCTTTTTTCCTTGGTCAAAGAATTAAACTTAAAAAATTTAAATTTTTTTTAAATTTAAATTTTAAATTTAAATTTAAAATTAAAAAGAAAATATGAGAAGCTTGCAGACAGGTGGAAGTAAGACAGGTGGCCCAGAGAGGCCTTAGTAAAGAGACAGTAGTGAAGCTTTAAGATTGCTGGAACAAGAGAGGGAATCACGCCTTGACCCCAGGCTTTCTTGGGGATAGCCAGGATCAGTGACCAGATAAGAAAGCATAGATAATTCAGATTGGATGGGAAGGTAATGATGACACCTTTTGGGTGTGTTGACCTCAACCCGCCCTTTTACCAAGGAATTGGAGTCCTCACCAAATGTCAATGCACCAAATGAGTTTGCATGGCTAGGTCAAGAGTCCACCCACAAATGTCAGAGTTCCAACCTTGTGTCTGAAGACACAATATCCATATATCAGTTATATTTCTTAGATGTGAATATGCTTGGAATGCTACATATCCCCCCTTTTTGTGTTAAAAAAATAAGATGAAGGGCGAGTGATATAAAAATACGAGAAAAATTTGACTCAAATTAAAAATATAAAAATCATGTAGCATCATCAAATGATACTTCAAGTGATTCAAAATAGACAACCAAAACTTATTGCAAAAAGTTTGGATGTAAAAAGTAAGTGTGATTGTGAAGAACAATGAAGATTTAACTCTCAACTTATTGATAATTTGATAAGGATGAAAATGATCTTCATACATAACATACCAAATCATCTGAGCAAATGATCTTGGGAATATGATTCCAAAATTAAAACAAAATTTTAGACTCTCTTTTCACTGTTTATGTGGCATGTTTGAAGCTGAGCCAATATGTAATATCAGAATTTACATTCCCAATGATTTCTCATTCCTGATCTAAATTGACTAAAACTCTCCTTGTACAGGAGCATAATTTTTCCACCATTAAAAGCTTTGTAAAAACATGAATACCACAATTATTGTGAAATTTTTAACAAATACCAACATTCCCAAACACATTACATTCTGATCTGCAGTCTAAATACCCAGGATGATGATAATGAAGTGACATTTCAAGTTTTGGCTGCATATTTCGTATATCATCCTCATTTAAATTTCTGCTTTTATCAATAAACCCATCAATATGATAGCCAAGCAGATCACATTACCAATATTTGGCAAATTCATTCCACCAAACCAATGTTTGGGTAAATAGAAGCTTAAGTTCTTTTTCACATAGAAAGAATTTCTACAGTTTCTGGAACTTGTCGAATTTGGTGTAGCTTGTTCTTTCCTGGTTGTTAATGTATAATATTCCATGTGCTTTTTCTACAAGCTTATCCGTGCCTATTGTGTCCTATTTTCAATACCTACTCCAAAAAAGGAAAACTTAGATCATACTTTGCCCTTGCTCCATGTATGTGTGTGATAACTCGTTCCACCTAGGAGAGTCAATAACTGCGCGTCCACAGAAATTGTCCAACCTAGCGCACTCAGATGACCACTGAGGCTTTACTTTCAAATACCAGAACGTCTTCCAGTATTTGGATGGGAAGCCAATAGACCCCGAATCCAGTGGCCTGCCTGAATTCTGGGACTATTGGTAGAGAGCAAGAAACCGTTCCCATAAAGATATTACCCCAAAAGACAGGATTTCAGGACTAATGGTTAACAATGGTATTAACACTCAAGTACACCCACGGTGGTTGGCATGTCACGTCCACCTAGTTATTGGCAGGAACATCATCTTTGCATGGTTGTCAATGATCTTTTTCAATAACTTAGGTTCCTGATGACAGGTTTCAGAGTGCATTTTGGCTGATCTCTCATACCTTTTTTCCAGAGTCACATCAGGATCATCTGTCCATTAAACCTGCCTGTGTAGCATTTTCTGCCTGGCACCTCCCTTTTTGTTGTCCGAGGTATCAGATCTATGCTATGAGTGAAAGTTTTCGATCTCCTCCTCTTTGGAGAGTCATACCAATGTCTATACCCTCGGGGATAGCAGCATTTCTTACAATACTAGTAGTAGTTTTACAATGTATCCTTTTGACAGATTTGATTCCATAAGAAAGACCTCGGAGTGTGGGATTTATCTGATGTCTTAGACAGACACAAGTGTGGTTTAGTCCTTCTGAGTTAGCATCCTTGCTCTTGGTTTGGGTACACTATATCAATGGATGTCAGCCGGACCAGTGTCCCACAGTAGCCTAATAGCTAATGTCACTGATAGTGTCACGTCAGTCTTGTGGAGTGATCTTAGTCACCGGTGAAGTGTCCTTCCAGCGTGCCTGGAGAGTGGCTGGCGTGTAGTTAGCTGATGTCAACAGCGTTGGTCTGCTTCTCTCCCTGGTCTTGTGTTGGCTGGCATGATGTGCTTTGTGGGTGACCAGATGTTTCCACTCTCTGTCAACATACAGACAAGACCTCGACCCAACGTTATCATCCCCTTGGGTCCCTCACAGTCTTAATTTCTTGGTAATATTCAACCCAATTCAGATATATCCTACAATGTAATCTTTAGCAGGACATTCAAACTGTTATTGCAAAGTTTTAACTGATGTTCGTTTTAGAGTGTGGAAGAGGTAGATGGTTAGTGATACCGTTTCCACCCTTCTTTCTTATGAAAGTTGAAATGCCACAGCTGAACAAAATTGACTTTTAGATAAGTCTGATACGAAGAAAGACATGCTGTTGTTTGCCAATATAATGTACCCCTGAAGACAATGATCACATATACATTTTGGACAAATCGTACTGCAATAGGACAGTATTTATGGTACAGTCGTAACCTTCCCAATTGTACCATTTGATATTTGATCCTATTTGGGTAACGGGGAACAATTCCACAAAAGTAATTTTCAGTTCCTTGTTATGCCAATACCATTTGGAATTTTCAGGTATGTGATAACGTTTGATCTTATAACCAATACCCATCAATCTGTAGTCCAGAATATCTGTCCGGGACTTCACGATATTCTTCTGGAGGCAAATTGTGTTTCATACAATGACATGTGCGTGGATAGTGTGTTAGACCTGCCTATAGGGCAGTGATGATCTTTCCAGCTCATTGGCTGTTTTTTGCATGTGTCCTGTGCCAGACACCTCTGCAGTCTGTCCTTTTTCTGGTGAGATTTTCTTGCCATCGGATAGCTTGCCTATAAGCCATGAGCTATCCAATTCAGCCCATTTATTGCTATGAAAAGCACTGCTATCCCAAGATGTTTGGAATAGACAACCGTGCACAATTATTCCTAAGTTCTGTAATGGCTTTGCTCACTTCTTCATTTGAGCTGAATGCCATCAACCAGGAGAGTAAGCATGTCCCATCCCCTTTCACCCTGGGACTCCTTTGGGCATTGTAGGTCAATACCAAATAGGTTTTTGTTTTTTGTTTTCCCTCCACCGAACCTGGGCTTTTGGTAAGGGATAGATGTGAGGCAAGGCCAGTCCCAGGTCGGAGGTGTGGGGGTGGGGCCTGTGCCCTTTCCCCTGGTTGCTGGTGGTGTATCCCTTAATGTGTGTTTGGAGCGCGAACCCCAATTGCAGAGTGTGGCAAAAGCAAGGGCTCCAGCTGAAGGGAGGGGTGGAGGAAGGAGGTGTGTGGAAGAGCTGCGCAGGCCCAGAGTAAAAGGCAGGCCAGGAGGCTTGGAGCGCAGGCGCTCAGGGGCAGGCAGGTGGCACGCAGGCGCAGTAGGGGCAGGCAGGTGGCACGTGGCGGAGGGGGAGGGGAGCGGAAAGTTCCCGCCTTTTCTGTCAGAGCCTCCCTGTGTCGCTGTGCCTAGCATTAAGGTCCGCCAAGGCAAAAGACTGGAAGTTGCATGTGGACTGTGTGAGGTAGGGGAGCAGCACTTGGGCCGAAGTTGGTCACATGAGGCACCTCTGCCGAGGGGAGGAGGCTTTGGGGGTGGCTGCTGCCGCGGAGCCCGCCTCCTGCCTCTTCCTCTGGGTTCTTCAGTAGTCCCGCCTGCTGCCTGTACTGGTCAGCTCCATAGGCAGGCCTACCCCTGAAAGCTGCCCCTCCCTCTCAATTGCCCGCCTCCCACACTGCCCCTCCTCTCCCTGGGGGACACCCACCAGAAAGTCCCCTCCTTCAGTAGCCCCACTCCCAGGTCCCCAACTTCCTCAGGTGCTCAGCTCCCCCTCCCCCACCCCCTTCGCCTCTTGGTCTCCCTCTTGAGGCCACATATTGGTATTGCATCCGAGGAGGGTTTTTTTTTTTTTTTAATGGTTTTGAAATAAGCTTTTAGAGCTCTGTGCAAGTTGGACCCCAAGCCTCGTACACATCCTGACGTCTCAGGCATAAATATGAGTGGACCTTGGCCGTGAGTGGCCCACTTTGCCTTAGAGCAGTCACACACCTGCCTTCCACCCTGTGCTCTCAGTATTCTCCTTCCATAGCGGATGCAGAAATGATTAAGGAAGTTCTTTCTGCTCTCCCGCTGCCTGAAGCCCTCGCTCTAGTTCACTGCTGTCCCCATAGAGGTGGCACTGACCCTGTCTCCAGGGGACATGACTGAGCAGATGCTGCTGCCAAGCTAGCAGCCATAGGAGGGCCTGAACTACTTTGAACATGAACAACCACTGATGACTTAAACGGATCACTTTCCTATAATGAAAAGGAAGTGGAGAAATGGAAAGGAAAATTCAAAGCAAAACCAATTCATGGAGGGTGGGTGTCATCTGAAGGAAATCCCCTGCTCCCTAGAAGTTTCCATCACCAAATTTACCAATCTGTTCATCCTAATGGCCACTTTGGTACCCCGGGCATGGTGGACTCTGTTAAGAGAGTCTGGCTGGCCCCTGGTATAACTACCAGAGCCCCTAAAGTGTGTTCAGCCTGCTCTTCCTGCCAGTCAGATCACCAACATGCCTTTGGTGGAAAAGCCTTTGCTGGGCGTCCTCTGGCTTACACACCTTGTGAGCGTTCTTTGTAAGGGAAGTGTCTCCTTTGGAGTGGTGTCCACCGAGGATCTGGAGGGATAGAGGAGGCAAAGGCAAGTCCTGTGTGACCCTGGAGGCATGACCCTCCCCTGCAAGCATGCCCATTCCTCCAGCCATGCATCCCTCCTCACCTCAAAACGGGGGAAGTGTCGTTCCTGGCAACATAGGGTGGACCTTGTCCTTGCAGGGATGAGACAGCTGTCCCTTTTACCGGCACGTTCACTATTCTCCTTGGTCCTCACCATGTCCTGGCTAGGTCTGTGAAAGGAGTGAAGCAGGTAGAGAATACACTAGACGCTGCTGGCTGGCTGACTGGCTGGCTGGCTGGCTGACTGTGTGCTGGCATCAGTGCCTGCCTAGATAGAGAGATGGCTGGAACCTATAGGGTAGCCTGGTCACTCTTGGGCTCCACTTGTACCTTGTGTTCTTGGCTCTCCCTCAGAATGTGATGCCACAGAGCGGTCAGCTGTAGCACAAAGAGCAGCAGCAGCAGCAGCAGTGTTAAGGCAGCTCTTCTGTTCCGTGTCTAGGACTCCTGCCTTTGGGGTTGAAGGTATAATGTCCGATTCTGGCTCAGAATCCATGGAGGACACATACACACACACACACACACACACACACACACACACACACACACACACACGGTAATGCAACACACAAGAGGTACTTTATTGAGCAAAATATAGCTTGGTGCCGAGGACCTAAAGTGCTGGCCCCGAGGCTGCGATTTGCAGGTGTTTTATACACTTTTAGGGTACAGGGAGAAAAAAGGAATTCCTGGGGTGGGGGGGAGTGAACCGAAAGTCCTGGGGCTGGGGTCCTGAAACCCAAGTGCCCAAAGGGAAGACACAGCAATCTTAGTCTTCGGTACCCATACGTTTCACGTATGGTCATGGTGACCGAGGTTAGGTCAGTGAATCGTGAGATGATATATCTTTGTGAAACCTGGGATAAGAGTCCAACCTGCGGCTGCTACATAATGTATGTCCTTAGTGGGTTTGGGCTCGAGAAGGAGAAAGGAGTCGGAGAAAATGGGTGATAAATCAAGAGACACAGAGAAGTGAATTGAAATGGGAGCGGCGATGGCCCCTGATACTATTTTCCTTAGAAAAATCATGAAAGGAAAATCTGAGACATAAGAGACCAAGCGGAGGTAAGAATTCTGAGATAGAAGGACGTGGCCAATAGTGGCGCTAGGACAGATAAAGAGAGACAGCAGGGAGAACTCCAAGGTTGCAGGAAACAAGAGAAAAAGCAGGGGGCCTCACCCCAGCCTTTATTGTGGATTGAGTGGTGATCAATGAATACGTGACATAGTACCTAGTTCTTAACTTTGGTTGCATAGACAATGAGAAGATCAGAGGAGGCGGGGATTCTCCTGACATGAGCTTTTCAGAGGAATGAGGTTTGACAAGGTGAGGGCTAAGCCTTTGTGGCTCAGGCCCAGGAATTCTCTTGCCCTTAGAACTGCCGATACATCGATCGTGAATGGATCTGATCAAGTATTTCATACATCAACCATACCCCCATGCCTGGTAGGTTATATATCCACCCCCTTTTTTTTTTTTACAAAAATTAAATAAGAGGGTATCCTGTTACAATGAAATTGTAAACTTAATCAACAAACAGGAATACTAGTGAGCTGTCAGATAAAGAATCAAAAATGAATTCACAATCCAATTTCAAAATGAAGTATAACTTAGCAATACTGCTGTAAAAATGATAAGAATGATCTTCATTTCCATTTAGCAATGTCAAGCGTAACAATTTTCATCCTCCAAGATCACAAGTTATAATATAAAATAATAAGAAAATGATGTTCACTCCTTAGTGATCCTGAATTAAGGTGATAAAGTAATCATAGGACAGGTGCATGGACATATCATATTGCCCATGTATAGCCAGGATTATAAGAAGTTGTCACATCTTCAATAGTTAAAGAAAAAGACTTCCTCTCGAGATGAGAGGGAATCCTTGTCTTTCCCTTGTTCTGATTATGCGTAGTCTTTGGGATATATAATCCAAGATGCCTGCCACATAGAGATGTGGTTGCAGGGTTGGTACCATGGCCTGTGAATGAGGGTGTCTGTAACCTGGTCGTGGTGGTTACAAAAAGGGATTTTTCCTTTGTGGGCTGGGACTCGAGAAGAAGGAGCAAGGAGTCTGAGAATATGGGTGAAGAATGACAGACAGAGACAAGTCAAAGTAATAGATAGGGCAGGCGTGATCCCCTCTGCTTTTTTCCTTGGTCAAAGAATTAAACTTAAAAAATTTAAATTTTTTTTAAATTTAAATTTTAAATTTAAATTTAAAATTAAAAAGAAAATATGAGAAGCTTGCAGACAGGTGGAAGTAAGACAGGTGGCCCAGAGAGGCCTTAGTAAAGAGACAGTAGTGAAGCTTTAAGATTGCTGGAACAAGAGAGGGAATCACGCCTTGACCCCAGGCTTTCTTGGGGATAGCCAGGATCAGTGACCAGATAAGAAAGCATAGATAATTCAGATTGGATGGGAAGGTAATGATGACACCTTTTGGGTGTGTTGACCTCAACCCGCCCTTTTACCAAGGAATTGGAGTCCTCACCAAATGTCAATGCACCAAATGAGTTTGCATGGCTAGGTCAAGAGTCCACCCACAAATGTCAGAGTTCCAACCTTGTGTCTGAAGACACAATATCCATATATCAGTTATATTTCTTAGATGTGAATATGCTTGGAATGCTACATATCCCCCCTTTTTGTGTTAAAAAAATAAGATGAAGGGCGAGTGATATAAAAATACGAGAAAAATTTGACTCAAATTAAAAATATAAAAATCATGTAGCATCATCAAATGATACTTCAAGTGATTCAAAATAGACAACCAAAACTTATTGCAAAAAGTTTGGATGTAAAAAGTAAGTGTGATTGTGAAGAACAATGAAGATTTAACTCTCAACTTATTGATAATTTGATAAGGATGAAAATGATCTTCATACATAACATACCAAATCATCTGAGCAAATGATCTTGGGAATATGATTCCAAAATTAAAACAAAATTTTAGACTCTCTTTTCACTGTTTATGTGGCATGTTTGAAGCTGAGCCAATATGTAATATCAGAATTTACATTCCCAATGATTTCTCATTCCTGATCTAAATTGACTAAAACTCTCCTTGTACAGGAGCATAATTTTTCCACCATTAAAAGCTTTGTAAAAACATGAATACCACAATTATTGTGAAATTTTTAACAAATACCAACATTCCCAAACACATTACATTCTGATCTGCAGTCTAAATACCCAGGATGATGATAATGAAGTGACATTTCAAGTTTTGGCTGCATATTTCGTATATCATCCTCATTTAAATTTCTGCTTTTATCAATAAACCCATCAATATGATAGCCAAGCAGATCACATTACCAATATTTGGCAAATTCATTCCACCAAACCAATGTTTGGGTAAATAGAAGCTTAAGTTCTTTTTCACATAGAAAGAATTTCTACAGTTTCTGGAACTTGTCGAATTTGGTGTAGCTTGTTCTTTCCTGGTTGTTAATGTATAATATTCCATGTGCTTTTTCTACAAGCTTATCCGTGCCTATTGTGTCCTATTTTCAATACCTACTCCAAAAAAGGAAAACTTAGATCATACTTTGCCCTTGCTCCATGTATGTGTGTGATAACTCGTTCCACCTAGGAGAGTCAATAACTGCGCGTCCACAGAAATTGTCCAACCTAGCGCACTCAGATGACCACTGAGGCTTTACTTTCAAATACCAGAACGTCTTCCAGTATTTGGATGGGAAGCCAATAGACCCCGAATCCAGTGGCCTGCCTGAATTCTGGGACTATTGGTAGAGAGCAAGAAACCGTTCCCATAAAGATATTACCCCAAAAGACAGGATTTCAGGACTAATGGTTAACAATGGTATTAACACTCAAGTACACCCACGGTGGTTGGCATGTCACGTCCACCTAGTTATTGGCAGGAACATCATCTTTGCATGGTTGTCAATGATCTTTTTCAATAACTTAGGTTCCTGATGACAGGTTTCAGAGTGCATTTTGGCTGATCTCTCATACCTTTTTTCCAGAGTCACATCAGGATCATCTGTCCATTAAACCTGCCTGTGTAGCATTTTCTGCCTGGCACCTCCCTTTTTGTTGTCCGAGGTATCAGATCTATGCTATGAGTGAAAGTTTTCGATCTCCTCCTCTTTGGAGAGTCATACCAATGTCTATACCCTCGGGGATAGCAGCATTTCTTACAATACTAGTAGTAGTTTTACAATGTATCCTTTTGACAGATTTGATTCCATAAGAAAGACCTCGGAGTGTGGGATTTATCTGATGTCTTAGACAGACACAAGTGTGGTTTAGTCCTTCTGAGTTAGCATCCTTGCTCTTGGTTTGGGTACACTATATCAATGGATGTCAGCCGGACCAGTGTCCCACAGTAGCCTAATAGCTAATGTCACTGATAGTGTCACGTCAGTCTTGTGGAGTGATCTTAGTCACCGGTGAAGTGTCCTTCCAGCGTGCCTGGAGAGTGGCTGGCGTGTAGTTAGCTGATGTCAACAGCGTTGGTCTGCTTCTCTTCCTGGTCTTGTGTTGGCTGGCATGATGTGCTTTGTGGGTGACCAGATGTTTCCACTCTCTGTCAACATACAGACAAGACCTCGACCCAACGTTATCATCCCCTTGGGTCCCTCACAGTCTTAATTTCTTGGTAATATTCAACCCAATTCAGATATATCCTACAATGTAATCTTTAGCAGGACATTCAAACTGTTATTGCAAAGTTTTAACTGATGTTCGTTTTAGAGTATGGAAGAGGTAGATGGTTAGTGATACCGTTTCCACCCTTCTTTCTTATGAAAGTTGAAATGCCACAGCTGAACAAAATTGACTTTTAGATAAGTCTGATACGAAGAAAGACATGCTGTTGTTTGCCAATATAATGTACCCCTGAAGACAATGATCACATATACATTTTGGACAAATCGTACTGCAATAGGACAGTATTTATGGTACAGTCGTAACCTTCCCAATTGTACCATTTGATATTTGATCCTATTTGGGTAACGGGGAACAATTCCACAAAAGTAATTTTCAGTTCCTTGTGATGCCAATACCATTTGGAATTTTCAGGTATGTGATAACGTTTGATCTTATAACCAATACCCATCAATCTGTAGTCCAGAATATCTGTCAGGGACTTCACGATATTCTTCTGGAGGCAAATTGTGTTTCATACAATGACATGTGCGTGGATAGTGTGTTAGACCTGCCTATAGGGCAGTGATGATCTTTCCAGCTCATTGGCTGTTTTTTCCACGTGTCCTGTGCCAGACACCTCTGCAGTCTGTCCTTTTTCTGGTGAGATTTTCTTGCCATCGGATAGCTTGCATATAAGCCACGAGCTATCCAATTCAGCCCATTTATTGCTATGAAAAGCACTGCTATCCCAAGATGTTTGGAATAGACAACCGTGCACAATTATTCCTAAGTTCTGTAATGGCTTTGCTCACTTCTTCATTTGAGCTTAATGCCATCAACCAGGAGAGTAAGCATGTCCCATCCCCTTTCACCCTGGGACTCCTTTGGGCATTGTAGGTCAATACCAAATAGGTTTTTGTTTTTTGTTTTCCCTCCACCGAACCTGGGCTTTTGGTAAGGGATAGATGTGAGGCAAGGCCAGTCCCAGGTCGGAGGTGTGGGGGTGGGGACTGTGCCCTTTCCCCTTGTTGCTGGTGGTGTATCCCTTAATGTGTGTTTGAAGCGCGAACCCCAATTGCAGAGTGTGGCAAAAGCAAGGGCTCCAGCTGAAGGGAGGGGTGGAGGAAGGAGGTGTGTGGAAGAGCTGCGCAGGCCCAGAGTAAAAGGCAGGCCAGGAGGCTTGGAGCGCAGGCGCTCAGGGGCAGGCAGGTGGCACGCAGGCGCAGTAGGGGCAGGCAGGTGGCACGTGGCGGTGGGGGAGGGGAGTGGAAAGTTCCCGCCTTTTCTTTCAGAGCCTCCCTGTGTCGCTGTGCCTAGCATTAAGGTCCGCCAAGGCAAAAGACTGGAAGTTGCATGTGGACTGTGTGAGGTAGGGGAGCAGCACTTGGGCCGAAGTTGGTCACATGAGGCACCTCTGCCGAGGGGAGGAGGCTTTGGGGGTGGCTGCTGCCGCGGCCCGCCTCCTGCCTCTTCCTCTGGGTTCTTCAGTAGTCCCGCCTGCTGCCTGTACTGGTCAGCTCCATAGGCAGGCCTACCCCTGAAAGCTGCCCCTCCCTCTCAATTGCCCGCCTCCCACACTGCCCCTCCTCTCCCTGGGGGACACCCACCAGAAAGTCCCCTCCTTCAGTAGCCCCACTCCCAGGTCCCCAACTTCCTCAGGTGCTCAGCTGCCCCTCCTCCACCCCCTTCGCCTCTTGGTCTCCCTCTTGAGGCCACATATTGGTATTGCATCCGAGGATGTTTTTTTTTTTTTTTTAATGGTTTTGAAATAAGCTTTTAGAGCTCTGTGCAAGTTGGACCCCAAGCCTCGTACACATCCTGACGTCTCAGGCATAAATATGAGTGGACCTTGGCCGTGAGTGGCCCACTTTGCCTTAGAGCAGTCACACACCTGCCTTCCACCCTGTGCTCTCAGTATTCTCCTTCCATAGCGGATGCAGAAATGATTAAGGAAGTTCTTTCTGCTCTCCCTCTGCCTGAAGCCCTCGCTCTAGTTCACTGCTGTGCCCATAGAGGTGGCACTGACCCTGTCTCCAGGGGACATGACTGAGCAGATGCTGCTGCCAAGCTAGCAGCCATAGGAGGGCCTGAACTACTTTGAACAGGAACAACCACTGATGACTTAAATTGATCACTTTCCTATAATGAAAAGGAAGTGGAGAAATGGAAAGGAAAATTCAAAGCAAAACCAATTCATGGAGTGTGGGTGTCATCTGAAGGAAAACCCCTGCTCCCTAGAAGTTTCCATCACCAAATTTACCAATCTGTTCATCCTAATGGCCACTTTGGTACCCCGGGCATGGTGGACTCTGTTAAGAGAGTCTGGCTGGCCCCTGGTATAACTACCAGAGCCCCTAAAGTGTGTTCAGCCTGCTCTTCCTGCCAGTCAGATCACCAACATGCCTTTGGTGGAAAAGCCTTTGGTGGGCGTCCTCTGGCTTACACACCTTGTGAGCGTTCTTTGTAAGGGAAGTGTCTCCTTTGGAGTGGTGTCCACCGAGGATGTGGAGGGATAGAGGCGGCAAACGCAAGTCCTGTGTGACCCTGGAGGCATGACCCTCCCCTGCAAGCATGCCCATTCCTCCAGCCATGCATCCCTCCTCACCTCAAAAGGGGGGAAGTGTCGTTCCTGGCAACATAGGGTGGACCTTGTCCTTGCAGGGATGAGACAGCTGTCCCTTTTACCGGCACGTTCACTATTCTCCTTGGTCCTCACCATGTCCTGGCTAGGTCTGTGAAAGGAGTGAAGCAGGTAGAGAATACACTAGACGCTGCTGGCTGGCTGACTGGCTGGCTGGCTGGCTGGCTGACTGTGTGCTGGCATCAGTGCCTGCCTAGATAGAGAGATGGCTGGAACCTATAGGGTAGCCTGGTCACTCTTGGGCTCCACTTGTACCTTGTGTTCTTGGCTCTCCCTCAGAATGTGATGCCACAGAGCGGTCAGCTGTAGCACAAAGAGCAGGAGCAGCAGCAGCAGTGTTAAGGCAGCTCTTCTGTTCCGTGTCTAGGACTCCTGCCTTTGGGGTTGAAGGTATAATGTCCGATTCTGGCTCAGAATCCATGGAGGACACACACACACACACACACACACACACACACGGTAATGCAACACACAAGAGGTACTTTATTGAGCAAAATATAGCTTGGTGCCGAGGACCTAAAGTGCTGGCCCCGAGGCTGCGATTTGCAGGTGTTTTATACACTTTTAGGGTACAGGGAGTAAAAAGGAATTCCTGGGGTGGGGGGGAGTGAACCGAAAGTCCTGGGGCTGGGGTCCTGAAACCCAAGTGCCCAAAGGGAAGACACAGCAATCTTAGTCTTCGGTACCCATACGTTTCACGTATGGTCATGGTGACCGAGGTTAGGTCAGTGAATCGTGAGATGATATATCTTTGTGAAACCTGGGATAAGAGTCCAACCTGCGGCTGCTACATAATGTATGTCCTTAGTGGGTTTGGGCTCGAGAAGGAGAAAGGAGTCGGAGAAAATGGGTGATAAATCAAGAGACACAGAGAAGTGAATTGAAATGGGAGCGGCGATGGCCCCTGATACTATTTTCCTTAGAAAAATCATGAAAGGAAAATCTGAGACATAAGAGACCAAGCGGAGGTAAGAATTCTGAGATAGAAGGACGTGGCCAATAGTGGCGCTAGGACAGATAAAGAGAGACAGCAGGGAGAACTCCAAGGTTGCAGGAAACAAGAGAAAAAGCAGGGGGCCTCACCCCAGCCTTTATTGTGGATTGAGTGGTGATCAATGAATACGTGACATAGTACCTAGTTCTTAACTTTGGTTGCATAGACAATGAGAAGATCAGAGGAGGCGGGGATTCTCCTGACATGAGCTTTTCAGAGGAATGAGGTTTGACAAGGTGAGGGCTAAGCCTTTGTGGCTCAGGCCCAGGAATTCTCTTGCCCTTAGAACTGCCCATACATGGATCGTGAATGGATCTGATCAAGTATTTCATACATCAACCATACCCCCATGCCTGGTAGGTTATATATCCACCCCCTTTTTTTTTTTTACAAAAATTAAATAAGAGGGTATCCTGTTACAATGAAATTGTAAACTTAATCAACAAACAGGAATACTAGTGAGCTGTCAGATAAAGAATCAAAAATGAATTCACAATCCAATTTCAAAATGAAGTATAACTTAGCAATACTGCTGTAAAAATGATAAGAATGATCTTCATTTCCATTTAGCAATGTCAAGCGTAACAATTTTCATCCTCCAAGATCACAAGTTATAATATAAAATAATAAGAAAATGATGTTCACTCCTTAGTGATCCTGAATTAAGGTGATAAAGTAATCATAGGACAGGTGCATGGACATATCATATTGCCCATGTATAGCCAGGATTATAAGAAGTTGTCACATCTTCAATAGTTAAAGAAAAAGACTTCCTCTCGAGATGAGAGGGAATCCTTGTCTTTCCCTTGTTCTGATTATGCGTAGTCTTTGGGATATATAATCCAAGATGCCTGCCACATAGAGATGTGGTTGCAGGGTTGGTACCATGGCCTGTGAATGAGGGTGTCTGTAACCTGGTCGTGGTGGTTACAAAAAGGGATTTTTCCTTTGTGGGCTGGGACTCGAGAAGAAGGAGCAAGGAGTCTGAGAATATGGGTGAAGAATGACAGACAGAGACAAGTCAAAGTAATAGATAGGGCAGGCGTGATCCCCTCTGCTTTTTTCCTTGGTCAAAGAATTAAACTTAAAAAATTTAAATTTTTTTTTTAATTTAAATTTTAAATTTAAATTTAAAATTAAAAAGAAAATATGAGAAGCTTGCAGACAGGTGGAAGTAAGACAGGTGGCCCAGAGAGGCCTTAGTAAAGAGACAGTATTGAAGCTTTAAGATTGCTGGAACAAGAGAGGGAATCACGCCTTGACCCCAGGCTTTCTTGGGGATAGCCAGGATCAGTGACCAGATAAGAAAGCATAGATAATTCAGATTGGATGGGAAGGTAATGATGACACCTTTTGGGTGTGTTGACCTCAACCCGCCCTTTTACCAAGGAATTGGAGTCCTCACCAAATGTCAATGCACCAAATGAGTTTGCATGGCTAGGTCAAGAGTCCACCCACAAATGTCAGAGTTCCAACCTTGTGTCTGAAGACACAATATCCATATATCAGTTATATTTCTTAGATGTGAATATGCTTGGAATGCTACATATCCCCCCTTTTTGTGTTAAAAAAATAAGATGAAGGGCGAGTGATATAAAAATATGAGAAAAATTTGACTCAAATTAAAAATATAAAAATCATGTAGCATCATCAAATGATACTTCAAGTGATTCAAAATAGACAACCAAAACTTATTGCAAAAAGTTTGGATGTAAAAAGTAAGTGTGATTGTCAAGAACAATGAAGATTTAACTCTCAACTTATTGATAATTTGATAAGGATGAAAATGATCTTCATACATAACATACCAAATCATCTGAGCAAATGATCTTGGGAATATGATTCCAAAATTAAAACAAAATTTTAGACTCTCTTTTCACTGTTTATGTGGCATGTTTGAAGCTGAGCCAATATGTAATATCAGAATTTACATTCCCAATGATTTCTAATTCCTGATCTAAATTGACTAAAACTCTCCTTGTACAGGAGCATAATTTTTCCACCATTAAAAGCTTTGTAAAAACATGAATGCCACAATTATTGTGAAATTTTTAACAAATACCAACATTCCCAAACACATTACATTCTGATCTGCAGTCTAAATACCCAGGATGATGATAATGAAGTGACATTTCAAGTTTTGGCTGCATATTTCGTATATCATCCTCATTTAAATTTCTGCTTTTATCAATAAACCCATCAACATGATAGCCAAGCATATCACATTACCAATATTTGGAAAATTCATTCCACCAAACCAATGTTTGGGTAAATAGAAGCTTAAGTTCTTTTTCACATAGAAAGAATTTCTACAGTTTCTGGAACTTGTCGAATTTGGTGTAGCTGGTTCTTTCCTGGTTGTTAATGTATAATATTCCATGTGCTTTTTCTACAAGCTTATCCGTGCCTATTGTGTCCTATTTTCAATACCTACTCCAAAAAAGGAAAACTTAGATCATACTTTGCCCTTGCTCCATGTATGTGTGTGATAACTCGTTCCACCTAGGAGAGTCAATAACTGCGCGTCCACAGAAATTGTCCAACCTAGCGCACTCAGATGACCACTGAGGCTTTACTTTCAAATACCAGAACGTCTTCCAGTATTTGGATGGGAAGCCAATAGACCCCGAATCCAGTGGCCTGCCTGAATTCTGGGACTATTGGTAGAGAGCAAGAAACCGTTCCCATAAAGATATTACCCCAAAAGACAGGATTTCAGGACTAATGGTTAACAATGGTATTAACACTCAAGTACACCCACGGTGGTTGGCATGTCACGTCCACCTAGTTATTGGCAGGAACATCATCTTTGCATGGTTGTAAATGATCTTTTTCAATAACTTAGGTTCCTGATGACAGGTTTCAGAGTGCATTTTGGCTGATCTCTCATACCTTTTTTCCAGAGTCACATCAGGATCATCTGTCCATTAAACCTGCCTGTGTAGCATTTTCTGCCTGGCACCTCCCTTTTTGTTGTCAGAGGTATCAGATCTATGCTATGAGTGAAAGTTTTCGATCTCCTCCTCTTTGGAGAGTCATACCAATGTCTATACCCTCGGGGATAGCAGCATTTCTTACAATACTAGTAGTAGTTTTACAATGTATCCTTTTGACAGTATCATAGACATACAAAATGAAAGGTATACATTCACGTCTAAACAAGTGTAGCTATTTTGTTTTGATTCCATAAGAAAGACCTCGGAGTGTGGGATTTATCTGATGTCTTAGACAGACACAAGTGTGGTTTAGTCCTTCTGAGTTAGCATCCTTGCTCTTGGTTTGGGTACACTATATCAATGGATGTCAGCCGGACCAGTGTCCCACAGTAGCCTAATAGCTAATGTCACTGATAGTGTCACGTCAGTCTTGTGGAGTGATCTTAGTCACCGGTGAAGTGTCCTTCCAGCGTGCCTGGAGAGTGGCTGGCGTGTAGTTAGCTGATGTCAACAGCGTTGGTCTGCTTCTCTTCCTGGTCTTGTGTTGGCTGGCATGATGTGCTTTGTGGGTGACCAGATGTTTCCACTCTCTGTCAACATACAGACAAGACCTCGACCCAACGTTATCATCCCCTTGGGTCCCTCACAGTCTTAATTTCTTGGTAATATTCAACCCAATTCAGATATATCCTACAATGTAATCTTTAGCAGGACATTCAAACTGTTATTGCAAAGTTTTAACTGATGTTCGTTTTAGAGTGTGGAAGAGGTAGATGGTTAGTGATACCGTTTCCACCCTTCTTTCTTATGAAAGTTGAAATGCCACAGCTGAACCAAATTGACTTTTCGATAAGTCTGATACGAAGAAAGACATGCTGTTGTTTGCCAATATAATGTACCCCTGAAGACAATGATCACATATACATTTTGGACAAATCGTACTGCAATAGGACAGTATTTATGGTACAGTCGTAACCTTCCCAATTGTACCATTTGATATTTGATCCTATTTGGGTAACGGGGAACAATTCCACAAAAGTAATTTTCAGTTCCTTGTTATGCCAATACCATTTGGAATTTTCAGGTATGTGATAACGTTTGATCTTATAACCAATACCCATCAATCTGTAGTCCAGAATATCTGTCAGGGACTTCACGATATTCTTCTGGAGGCAAATTGTGTTTCATACAATGACATGTGCGTGGATAGTGTGTTAGACCTGCCTATAGGGCAGTGATGATCTTTCCAGCTCATTGGCTGTTTTTTGCATGTGTCCTGTGCCAGACACCTCTGCAGTCTGTCCTTTTTCTGGTGAGATTTTCTTGCCATCGGATAGCTTGCATATAAGCCATGAGCTATCCAATTCAGCCCATTTATTGCTATGAAAAGCACTGCTATCCCAAGATGTTTGGAATAGACAACCGTGCACAATTATTCCTAAGTTCTGTAATGGCTTTGCTCACTTCTTCATTTGAGCTGAATGCCATCAACCAGGAGAGTAAGCATGTCCCATCCCCTTTCACCCTGGGACTCCTTTGGGCATTGTAGGTCAATACCAAATAGGTTTTTGTTTTTTGTTTTCCCTCCACCGAACCTGGGCTTTTGGTAAGGGATAGATGTGAGGCAAGGCCAGTCCCAGGTCGGAGGTGTGGGGGTGGGGACTGTGCCCTTTCCCCTTGTTGCTGGTGGTGTATCCCTTAATGTGTGTTTGGAGCGCGAACCCCAATTGCAGAGTGTGGCAAAAGCAAGGGCTCCAGCTGAAGGGAGGGGTGGAGGAAGGAGGTGTGTGGAAGAGCTGCGCAGGCCCAGAGTAAAAGGCAGGCCAGGAGGCTTGGAGCGCAGGCGCTCAGGGGCAGGCAGGTGGCACGCAGGCGCAGTAGGGGCAGGCAGGTGGCACGTGGCGGAGGGGGAGGGGAGCGGAAAGTTCCCGCCTTTTCTGTCAGAGCCTCCCTGTGTCGCTGTGCCTAGCATTAAGGTCCGCCAAGGCAAAAGACTGGAAGTTGCATGTGGACTGTGTGAGGTAGGGGAGCAGCACTTGGGCCGAAGTTGGTCACATGAGGCACCTCTGCCGAGGGGAGGAGGCTTTGGGGGTGGCTGCTGCCGCGGAGCCCGCCTCCTGCCTCTTCCTCTGGGTTCTTCAGTAGTCCCGCCTGCTGCCTGTACTGGTCAGCTCCATAGGCAGGCCTACCCCTGAAAGCTGCCCCTCCCTCTCAATTGCCCGCCTCCCACACTGCCCCTCCTCTCCCTGGGGGACACCCACCAGAAAGTCCCCTCCTTCAGTAGCCCCACTCCCAGGTCCCCAACTTCCTCAGGTGCTCAGCTCCCCCTCCCCCACCCCCTTCGCCTCTTGGTCTCCCTCTTGAGGCCACATATTGGTATTGCATCCGAGGAGGGTTTTTTTTTTTTTTAATGGTTTTGAAATAAGCTTTTAGAGCTCTGTGCAAGTTGGACCCCAAGCCTCGTACACATCCTGACGTCTCAGGCATAAATATGAGTGGACCTTGGCCAGGAGTGGCCCACTTTGCCTTAGAGCAGTCACACACCTGCCTTCCACCCTGTGCTCTCAGTATTCTCCTTCCATAGCGGATGCAGAAATGATTAAGGAAGTTCTTTCTGCTCTCCCGCTGCCTGAAGCCCTCGCTCTAGTTCACTGCTGTGCCCATAGAGGTGGCACTGACCCTGTCTCCAGGGGACATGACTGAGCAGATGCTGCTGCCAAGCTAGCAGCCATAGGAGGGCCTGAACTACTTTGAACATGAACAACCACTGATGACTTAAATGGATCACTTTCCTATAATGAAAAGGAAGTGGAGAAATGGAAAGGAAAATTCAAAGCAAAACCAATTCATGGAGTGTGGGTGTCATCTGAAGGAAAACCCCTGCTCCCTAGAAGTTTCCATCACCAAATTTACCAATCTGTTCATCCTAATGGCCACTTTGGTACCCCGGGCATGGTGGACTCTGTTAAGAGAGTCTGGCTGGCCCCTGGTATAACTACCAGAGCCCCTAAAGTGTGTTCAGCCTGCTCTTCCTGCCAGTCAGATCACCAACATGCCTTTGGTGGAAAAGCCTTTGGTGGGCGTCCTCTGGCTTACACACCTTGTGAGCGTTCTTTGTAAGGGAAGTGTCTCCTTTGGAGTGGTGTCCACCGAGGATCTGGAGGGATAGAGGAGGCAAAGGCAAGTCCTGTGTGACCCTGGAGGCATGACCCTCCTCTGCAAGCATGCCCATTCCTCCAGCCATGCATCCCTCCTCACCTCAAAACGGGGGAAGTGTCGTTCCTGGCAACATAGGGTGGACCTTGTCCTTGCAGGGATGAGACAGCTGTCCCTTTTACCGGCACGTTCACTATTCTCCTTGGTCCTCACCATGTCCTGGCTAGGTCTGTGAAAGGAGTGAAGCAGGTAGAGAATACACTAGACACTGCTGGCTGGCTGACTGGCTGGCTGGCTGTGTGCTGGCATCAGTGCCTGCCTAGATAGAGAGATGGCTGGAACCTATAGGGTAGCCTGGTCACTCTTGGGCTCCACTTGTACCTTGTGTTCTTGGCTCTCCCTCAGAATGTGATGCCACAGAGCGGTCAGCTGTAGCACAAAGAGCAGCAGCAGCAGCAGCAGTGTTAAGGCAGCTCTTCTGTTCCGTGTCTAGGACTCCTGCCTTTGGGGTTGAAGGTATAATGTCCGATTCTGGCTCAGAATCCATGGAGGACACATACACACACACACACACACACACACACACACACACACACACACACACACACACGGTAATGCAACACACAAGAGGTACTTTATTGAGCAAAATATAGCTTGGTGCCGAGGACCTAAAGTGCTGGCCCCGAGGCTGCGATTTGCAGGTGTTTTATACACTTTTAGGGTACAGGGAGTAAAAAGGAATTCCTGGGGTGGGGGGGAGTGAACCGAAACTCCTGGGGCTGGGGTCCTGAAACCCAAGTGCCCAAAGGGAAGACACAGCAATCTTAGAATTCGGTACCCATATGTTTCACGTATGGTCATGGTGACCGAGGTTAGGTCAGTGAATCGTGAGATGATATATCTTTGTGAAACCTGGGATAAGAGTCCAACCTGCGGCTGCTACATAATGTATGTCCTTAGTGGGTTTGGGCTCGAGAAGGAGAAAGGAGTCGGAGAAAATGGGTGATAAATCAAGAGACACAGAGAAGTGAATTGAAATGGGAGCGGCGATGGCCCCTGATACTATTTTCCTTAGAAAAATCATGAAAGGAAAATCTGAGAGATAAGAGACCAAGCGGAGGTAAGAATTCTGAGATAGAAGGACGTGGCCAATAGTGGCGCTAGGACAGATAAAGAGAGACAGCAGGGAGAACTCCAAGGTTGCAGGAAACAAGAGAAAAAGCAGGGGGCCTCACCCCAGCCTTTATTGTGGATTGAGAGGTGATCAATGAATACGTGACATAGTACCTAGTTCTTAACTTTGGTTGCATAGACAATGAGAAGATCAGAGGAGGCGGGGATTCTCCTGACATGAGCTTTTCAGAGGAATGAGGTTTGACAAGGTGAGGGCTAAGCCTTTGTGGCTCAGGCCCAGGAATTCTCTTGCCCTTAGAACTGCCCATACATGGATCGTGAATGGATCTGATCAAGTATTTCATACATCAACCATACCCCCATGCCTGGTAGGTTATATATCCACCCCCCTTTTTTTTTTTACAAAAATTAAATAAGAGGGTATCCTGTTACAATGAAATTGTAAACTTAATCAACAAACAGGAATACTAGTGAGCTGTCAGATAAAGAATCAAAAATGAATTCACAATCCAATTTCAAAATGAAGTATAACTTAGCAATACTGCTGTAAAAATGATAAGAATGATCTTCATTTCCATTTAGCAATGTCAAGCGTAACAATTTTCATCCTCCAAGATCACAAGTTATAATATAAAATAATAAGAAAATGATGTTCACTCCTTAGTGATCCTGAATTAAGGTGATAAAGTAATCATAGGACAGGTGCATGGACATATCATATTGCCCATGTATAGCCAGGATTATAAGAAGTTGTCACATCTTCAATAGTTAAAGAAAAAGACTTCCTCTCGAGATGAGAGGGAATCCTTGTCTTTCCCTTGTTCTGATTATGCGTAGTCTTTGGGATATATAATCCAAGATGCCTGCCACATAGAGATATGGTTGCAGGGTTGGTACCATGGCCTGTGAATGAGGGTGTCTGTAACCTGGTTGTGGTGGTTACAAAAAGGGATTTTTCCTTTGTGGGCTGGGACTGGAGAAGAAGGAGCAAGGAGTCTGAGAATATGGGTGAAGAATGACAGACAGAGACAAGTCAAAGTAATAGATAGGGCAGGCGTGATCCCCTCTGCTTTTTTCCTTGGTCAAAGAATTAAATTTAAAAAATTTAAATTTTTTTTAAATTTAAATTTAAAATTAAAAAGAAAATATGAGAAGCTTGCAGACAGGTGGAAGTAAGACAGGTGGCCCAGAGAGGCCTTAGTAAAGAGACAGTAGTGAAGCTTTAAGATTGCTGGAACAAGAGAGGGAATCACGCCTTGACCCCAGGCTTTCTTGGGGATAGCCAGGATCAGTGACCAGATAAGAAAGCATAGATAATTCAGATTGGATGGGAAGGTAATGATGACACCTTTTGGGTGTGTTGACCTCAACCCGCCCTTTTACCAAGGAATTGGAGTCCTCACCAAATGTCAATGCACCAAATGTTAATGAGTTTGCATGGCTAGGTCAAGAGTCCACCCACAAATGTCAGAGTTCCAACCTTGTGTCTGAAGACACAATATCCATATATCAGTTATATTTCTTAGATGTGAATATGCTTGGAATGCTACATATCCCCCCTTTTTGTGTTAAAAAAATAAGATGAAGGGCGAGTGATATAAAAATATGAGAAAAATTTGACTCAAATTAAAAATATAAAAATCATGTAGCATCATCAAATGATACTTCCAGTGATTCAAAATAGACATCCAAAACATATTGTAAAAACTTTGGATGTAAAAAGGAAATGTGATTGTCAAGAACAATGAAGATTTAACTCTCAACTTATTGATAATTTGATAATGATGAAAATGAATGAAAAAAGTCTCATAATAAATTAAAAATAATGATAAAAAGTAATAAGAAAATAATCTTACTTCAAAATTTATGAAAAGAAAAACAACATAGGATAATCAAAATATTCAGAGAAAATAAAGTAAAAGAGCATCAAATCCAAATTGCTCAATTGAAATGAAAATGGTATAAAGATATTCTTAAAAATACTTTCTCTCTTTCTCCCCCCCTTTTTTGAATAGTATACCAAATAGATTAGCATGTTTTACATTTTTCAAACATTAGTGCAAACATCAATTCAAGTGTCAATATTCCCCAAAACATTACATTTTGATTTGTTGTTGAAACAAGAGTGAAGCTAATGAAGTGACATGGTAAGTTTTGGTTGTACATTTCTCATATAAGCCTTATTGGTATGTACAAAAATAAAATTTCAGATTCATATATCAGGATCAGAGCATTAGTCGTACTTACAATGTACTTCTAGTATTTCAAGGAAAATATATGGGAAAAATAATCTGAGAAAATGATCATGGAAAATGACCATGAAATGAATGCAAAATTTTAAACTAATGGCTCACCTTTCATGTGGCATAGCTGTAGCTGAGCCAATGTGTAACGTCAGAATTTACATTCAAACATGATTTCTATTTACCTAATCAATGTTGACCAAGATCGACATTGTAAAATTTTTACACAATTAGAAATGCAAAAATTAGTGCAAATTCTTAACAAGTACCAATATTCCCATTAACTTTACATTCTGATTTGTTGTATTAATATGCCTTATATGAAGTTTCTGAATGTCATTCAGGCTTTTTAAACAATATCTGCTCATTTCTATCCTTGCTGACCTCATGCCCTGTTTAAAAAAATAATACATATTAAAAATTTGAATGTATTAGAAATATCTCTAAATCATATACCAATTCATGCTTGTCATTTAAACACTTGCACTTAGTATTAACTTTCCTTTTGACCAATTCCAGTACTTGTGATTAAACCTTATAACCTAATTCAGGCTATGGGCATTGAAACCCTGACTTCTATAGAAAGATAAGACCTTCATCCCTGAAGGCTTCTTTTCTTATGCAGCCTTCCCCCATCCCCACAGAACTCTGCAAGCCAAAACAGCATTAAGGAGGCTACAGATAGCCCCCTGCAAACAAGAAGCAGGATTTCTAGCTTGAGCTATAGCATGCAAAACTATTGGAAGCTCTCACCATTATAGAGCTGATTAAAACCCTTTATAAGCAAAATTTTTACACCATATGATTGGAAATTAAGAAAAGTATTACCTGCTGTTAAGAGCATACAAGGAGGATTGACTTATCTCTCAGTCTTTTGCCCTTCCCTTCACTTATGATACTAACAATATACTTAACTCACTTCCCTTAACTGACTTTTCTATCCTTGCTATCTTTCCCCTGCCTGTTGCTGCAGAAACAGACAGAGATATTCCATGTCAACCTCTGCCTCCACCCATGCTTAATGTAGTATTATGATCATTTTAAATTTATAGAAATAAGCAGGTAGAAAGGCTTCTCCAACAAAAATCAGTAATGATTCGAATAGTGGAGACTCAAATTTAATGCAGGCTATGGGCATTAAAATCCTGACTTCTATAGAAATTCAAAGCAGAATAATTCATACTGTGAATCAAGTTCCTTTGACTAAAGAATACGGGGCTAGATAACACTCAGACCTACAGGTCCGAAGGCAAAATCATTCTTATCAATTAAATATAAGTTTATCGCAAGGAATTTCTCTACTTGAACATTGCTTATTTCCAAAGTTGGGCAAGGCAGAAGCCAAAAATCGTAAAAGATACTCATGTACCATATCTCTGTGTTATCTACAGAAATTATCTAGCACAGGTAAATTGTGAAAGCTTAATAAGTAATGGTTAAACGCAGAACAAAACTTTAGCTTAAAGAGTGTTTTGAGGAGAGAATTCCTCACAAAAAGACTATAAGATCTTATCAAAGCATGAAAACCATCTCTCCAAAACCTAAAGGAAGACCAGCTTTAAAAAAAGGAGAGCACATGTTTGCAAAAGCAAAAGGCTTTTTTATCGGCAAAACTCTCCACCAGTTTAGCATACCTAAAAGAAACAAGCTTTTTAAAACACAGTCAGAGAATGCAGGAGGACTATTGTTTAAACATAAATGTATAAACCTGATATGTTTTTCATACAGATCTTTGCTAAGACATGGTATTACCATGAAGCAAAGTTTAAAAATTAAATTGTCTTAATTGGGATTAGACATGGCAAATTTATATAGGAATGTCTGATTATATTTCTTGATAGGAAAAGTTTTAAAGTTTAAAATCTTTATCTGACTTTTGTTACATGCTACAAGAGATATTTTATCTGTAATAATATTTTAAAATGAATTATAGTACATGTGTAGGTTAAATACCAAGGTATAAACAGTATTTTTCCAAGGCTTTTAGAGGTAAATCCACATGGACTCTTGCAACCATGTGACTCACTGCCACAAATATTTGGATCTGGAAAGGAAACTTCATCCAGCAGTTTTTTCAATTGATCCTGCCATATAGAGGGCAATACTCCTACACCTCAGGTTACAAGTTTTTATGACAAGTATTGAATATAATCAAAAGCAAAATTAATAATCAGTGCAATTTTTTAATTGACTAGCATCAATTGGCATATGCTTTAGAGAAATTTCTAATATATTCAAATTTTAAATATGTAGGTATCATTAAATTTTCAAACAGGATATAAGGTCAGCAAGGATAAAAATTAGCAGCCGTTATTTAAAAACCTGAATGAAGTTCAAAATTGTATGTAAGGCACATTATTGCAACTTTATCCAAAAGGCAAATTATTTAGAATCATTCAATCTGAAAAGAATATAAAATCAATTCTCAATATGAGACACATTCTCAACATTGCAAGGCATCAAAGTAAAAACAGTGCTGGAAGGCTTCAAATTGTTAATCAGCAGTAAATTATGAAGGTTATTAATTAATTTGTTAACCAGTAACAGTGACTTATGTGTGGTTTAGAATCGGCAACACTACCACTTGTTCAAATTGCATATATCGATCCTGAGCATTATTGCAGTCTAAAACCAATTACTAGTATCCAAGCTCAAATATTACTTGCACAATGTGGTCGATTTTGGCAACAGAATTTTGTAAAACGCATAGGCGAAATTGATAATTCCATTCATATTATCAAAATCTTTTCAGTCATGAATTTAAATTTGATAGTTTAAAAATGATAACGTCACTGCAATTGCTGTGCTTCCATTTACTGCATGTATTTAGGGTACAGCAGATATTGATGCATGCACAGTATAAGTTTATACAAAAGCAAAAGTTACATGCAGATAGGCTACTGCTTAAGATCACAGTACAAGCTGGTCAAATCAAATGTGATTTATGGTATAATGCTTTTATGATTATTGGTTTAAAACGTGAATATTAAACATCAATGTATGCCATATTGCAAAGCCAAGGTGAAATCATTATCAAAGGCAAATGGCCTTGAGGACACTGCTTTTTAGCAGACACAGATCACTTGCACTCTCTGACACATCAGAGTGCCAAGTCCATTATTCCTCAATATTTTATGGACACAAGGGAAATTGCCTATTATTATATGTTATTTTTCTTTTCTCATATTTTGAAGTATATTTCAAGTACTTTTAATACTCTAATCCTGAGCAATGAAGGTGCAAATTTTTCTCTTTATATGTACCCAACAGAATGAGATTATAAGAACATGACAGCATTTATTAAGTTGCAGGTGACTACCCTGGGAAACCATCACTGATTGCATAAAAAGAGAATGCAGAGGACACCTCAATGGTCCAGACAGCCAAAGCCACACACACAGACATATATTCCATAAGAGATGGATATATGTGGGCTGCTGAGGTTGGAGGTACTGCGACACGGTGTTTGACACCCTCATTCACAGGTGGCTAGGGTATCAAAGTGCAACCATATTGCCATGTAGCAGGCATCTAGGCGGGTATATCCCTAAAATGCATAATCAGTACAAGGGAGAATAAGGAAATTCCCCTTCATATCCAGACACAGTCATCTTTTCTTTGGCTATGAAAGCTCTGGCAACTTCTTATACTCCTAACTGTGTGGGCGATAAGCTAATGCACCTGTCCTATGTTCTATGGGGCTACTTCCTCAATAATTCAAGAAAATGAGAGTGAAAACTATTTTCTTATTACTCTTTGTCATTATTTTTAATCTTTTATGAAACCTTTATCTTTGATTTTGATTACTAAGTATTAAGATCACATTTTATTTTTATATTTTTTTTAGTCACAAATTTTGTTACATTTTTATATCACTCAACCTTCACTTCTTTTTATTTTTAAAACAAAAAAGGGGGATATGTAGCATTCCAAGCATATTCACATCTATGAAATATAAATGATTGAACGATTACTGTATCTTCAGGCACAAGGTTATACCAATGATATTCCTGGGTGGTCCCTTGAACTGGCCATGAGGCCTGTTGCCTAGGCCAAACTCATTAACATTATCAGAGTATTCCCTTGGGAAAGTGCGGGTTGATTAACATGATCAGAGCATTCCTTTGAGAAAGGGCAGGTTGAAATCCACACGCCCAAAGCTGTTACCTCTACCTTACCGACCAATCTTATTTGTCAGTGCTTGGTGATGTGATTGCTAGGTCCTTGGAAGTAAGGCCCAGACCAGATAGGAATAAAACCAGAGGCAACTTTGTGATAGGTCTCTTGGAACTTCCTCTCCCCTTTCTTGGACCTCTGCTCTGCTCCTAATCCTCTCTCTCTCTTTCTCTCTCTACCTGAATCTCTTCCTCCCCCGAGGCCCTAGCCCCTCTCGGCTATGTATTCTCTGCCCACTCTCCTTCTCTACCTCGTATTCCAGTGATCCTCATATTCTCCTTCCCAGAAGAATATCATAGGGGTTTGCCTGCCCTATTTAAACGCTGACTTGTCCGTGTCTGTCATTCTTCACCCTGGTTCCCCGATTTCCTACCTCTCCTCGGGTCCCTACCACAAAGGACAACCTACTCTTTGTAGACCCTGTTTATCAGGACTCTACAAATGCTGCCCTCAACATGGCAGGATCAACTTATCAATGTGCTGGAGTAACTTCCCTTCTAATACCCAAATAACCAAAGAGGTTTAGAAGCAATTCACGTGGCTGGAGCAGTCCATTTGGCTTCACCTCTAGAAGCCTTGAAAAATACTGTTTACAACTTGGTACTTAACCTACAGTTACACTAGAATTCATATTAAAATTGTATTACAGATAAGATATCTCTTGTCCAGATATTCTGTAGTATATGACAAAAGTCAGATAAAGATTTTGAACTTTCCCTATCAAGAAATGTAATCAGACATTCCTATATAATTTTGGCATGTCCAATCTAAATTAGAACAATTTAATTTTTTTTATTAAATGTGACTTACTTACAGTATCTCCATATTTTAGCAACGATCTTTTGAAAGCCAGATTTTCACCCTTTTGTTTTACACATTAGCTTGCCTGGATTCTCTGGCAGTCCTTCAAAGAGTTTCTTGCAGCTGGTCTTTTGATATGCTAACATAGTGATATACTTTACTGAGAAGAGTGAAGCCTGTTGCCCTGGCTATCTGCAGGATAGCAAAATATCTGTTCAAACTAGGCTTTCCTGAATTTTAAAGTAACTCAGGATTATTTCATCGACTTACCAATTTTGATTAAGCCTGTGGTCTTAGTAGAAAAAGTTTTTAGAAATGATCTTTGCTGTAAAGTGACCTGATCCTTTGAAGTGTCCAGCTTTGCTGGAAGCAAAGCAAAGAGGTGTTCTTTCTTTCAAATGGAATTGCATTCAAATTCCTGAGGACGAAAGTTCAAGGCTTGTTCTGTCTTATTAAATCCTTCAAAATTTACCTGTGCCAGATAACTTCTGAGAGATAATGGGCACTTGTATTCCCTCATGATTTTTATTTTGTTCCTGCCATCACTTTTGAAAGAAGCAGTCTTTAAGTAAAGAAATCCCTGGCAATGAACTTAGAATCAATTGATACTAATGATCTGGCCCTGGAACTTGCTGGCCTTATCTAGCCCAGTATTCTTTAGTTAAAAGCACTTGATTAACATACTGAATCAGCCTGCTTAGAATTTCTTTAGAAGCCAGGATATCAATACCCATAGTCTGAACTAAATTTATGTTTGCACTTTTCGAATCTCTAGTTTTTGCTGGAGAAGTATTTCTACCTGATTTTTTTTTGTCTTTTTTATAAATTTAAAATGATCGTAATACTGCATTAAGTATTTGTGGAGGCAGAGGTTGAAATGAATGATTCTGTCTGTTTCTGCAGCAAGCAGACAGAGGAATAATAGCATGAATAGATAAGAGTCAGTTAAAGGAAGGGGGTTAAGTATTTTGTTTGTAGCATTAGTGGAAGGAAGGGCAAAAGACTGAGGGATAAGTCAATGCTTAATGCAGCATATTAATTAGAGTCCATTGGCTCTCAAGTGTAGGTATTGAGATTCTTAATCAGCCCTATAGTGCTGAGAGCCTCCAAGCATTTTGAATAGTACAGGGCAAGCTAGAAATCCTGCTTCCTTCTTTGTAGGGGCTATCTGCATCTTCACTAACACTCTTTTGACTGGTAGAGTTCTGTGGGGAAAGGAGCAGGATGCATTTGAAAAGAAGTATTAAAAGATGAAGGTGGCTGTAGGGAGCTAAAAGCCTCGAGGAAGTAACATCTTCTTGAATTTGTAAAGCTTTTTCTACCATATCATTGGAATGCTGGAATGGCTTTGTATATAATGCCATTTGCCTAATTTCCCATGTGCTGTTATTGACTTGTGGTATTTTCTGCTTCTCTTTCTTATACTGCCTCAATTTATCTCCATCTAGATCCAATTGTGGCACATTCAGAACATCCCTTGCTGGAAATTCAGGATACGCTTTCCATACTAGCTTGAGTAATGCTTCAAAGATCTTAATACCTTTCTTTTCAATGAAAGACATTAACAGTCTAATAGAATAGGTATGAGATGAGGCAGTTTGACCCATATTTCTAAAACAAAAGTCGTGTTTACCGCAGAGGCCACCTGCAGGTTTCGTCTTTTTTTGGCTCCGGGCTCCAATAATGCTTCTCAAGCTGTGCACACTTGAACTGATAAAGCCTGTAAGGGAGGTTTGTTCCTAAGCCGGGGGTGCCCATTATAACAGGCGTCCAGCGGCTGTCATAAAAAAGGATATTTATTTGTGGGTTTGGGCTCAAGAAGGAGCAAGAACTCTGAGAAAATGGGTGAAGAATACGGGACACAGACAAATCAATATTTTTTGGAAGGGAAGGCTTGAATCCCTGAGGACATTTTCTTCGGAAAGAGAATTAAAGGAAAATGTGAGAAGCAACGTGCAGACACGTGGTAGTAATAATTCCGAGATAGAAAGGACTGAGCATGCTCTCTCCTAGAAAGCCGTGACATTTTAATTATTCCTCTTGACCAAACATAGGTTTAGACTGCTACAGTGGAGTAGAGAGGATTTCCTTGGGTGGGGGGTGGGGAGTGAACAGGAACTCCTGGGGCTGGGGTCCTGAAACCCAGGTGCCAAAAGGGAAGACACATCAATCTTAGCCTTTGGTACCCAGATGTTTAACCTATGGTCATGGTGACCGAGTTTAGGTCAGCGAATCGTGAGATGATATATCTTTGTGAAACCTGGGATAGCAGTCTACCTGCGGCTGCTACATAATGTATTTTCTTAGTAGGTTTGGGCTTGAGAAGGAGAAAGTAGTCGGAGAAAATGGGTGATAAATCAAGAGACACAGAGAAGTGAATTGAAATGGGGAGTGACGATGGCCCCTGATATTATTTTCCTTAGAAAAATCATGAAAGGAAAATCTGAGACATAAGAGAGACGGCGGGGAAGTAAGAACTCCGAGATAGAAAACACATGGCCAAGAGTGGCGATAGGACAGATAAAGCAGAAAACAAGAGGAAGAGCAGCACTCCTCACCCCAGCCTTTATTGTGCATTGAGAGGTGATCAATGAATACGTGTCATAGCACGTAGTTCTTAACTTTGGTTGCATAGACAATGAGAAGGTCAGAGTAGGCGGGGATTCTCCTGACATGAGCTTTTCAGAGGAACGAGGTTTGACAAGGTGAGGGCTAAGCCTTTGTGGCTCAGGCTCAGGAATTCTCTTGCCCTTAGAACTGCCCATATATTGATTATGAACGGACAGCCTTTAAATTTTAATTATTCCCCTTGACCATACATAGGTGTGGACTGCTACAGGGGAGTAGAGAGAGGAATTCCTGGGTTGGGGACGAGTGAACAGGAACCCCTGGGGCTGGGGTCCTGAAACCCAGGTGCCAAAAGGGAAGACACATCAATCTTAGCCTTTGGAACCCAGATGTTTAAGCTATGGTCATGGTGACTGAGGTTAGATCAGTGAATCGTGACATGATCTATCTTTTTGAAACCTGGGATAACATATCCTTGTGAAACCACATGACTAAGGACATGTCAACCTTAGTTCTTGGCACTAGGAGCCCATTCGGGATTAATCTGGAGGGCAAGTTCCCATGATATTAATCTGTTACTTCAAAGGTTAAGAAGAGGACCTTGTTTGGATGAGAGGGCATTTCTATGATCTAGGAGGTACACGAAGCTTCCTTTCCTTCCTTCTTTCTTTTCCTCAAATTTTTTGGTCCCCTTCCATCTCCTCCTTCCTTTCTCCATCTCTCCCTCCCATATGTCCTCCTTCCCTCCCTCTCCCCATCCTTCCTTTTCATTTCAGCTCAGTGGAGGACATTTGGCTAAGATGGGGCCTGGAACATCGGTTTGTCTAATCTCCCTCACTCCTCTCTGTCCAATAGAGGGCCCTCTCAGGCTTGCAGGCAGATTCAAGCAATGGGAGATTTTTCAGGGCCAGACTTGGCCCGCCAGGAATGAATGATACCCCTGCTCCATTTCCTTGCATGCTCAGGAGGTTCCCACCTCCTCCCCATGTCCTGGCTAGGTCTTGGAAGTAAGAGAGCCAGGCCAAGAATGCAGAGGAGGTTGCGGGTTTGCTTGCTGCAGGGAGAAAGGCCTGCCTTGAGGCAGAGCTGGATGAAGCATGCAGGGTAAGCAGGCCACTCTAGGCGATGCCATGGTGTGGTCAGGAGAAAGAGCAGCAGCAGTAGCATTAAGGCACATATCTGTTCTGCCATCGAAGCCTTGTTCCTGTCAGCCTAAATGGGGAGGAAGGAGATGGTCTCTGGGTGGGAGGGCATGCATCTTGTAGAGCTAGAAGTAAAGCTAATGCACCTTTCTTTCCTTTTGGTTTCTGTCAAAGGTTTTCTCCCTCCCCTTGCCTTCCTTCCTGCTTTCTTCCCTCCCTGGTGAAATGAAGGTCCTCTCATGAAGGTGCTTCTGGAAGGTAAGTGTAATGAATCCATTTCCGCTCACCCTCCTGGTGGTGGTGGATGCCAGCCTCTGGTCAGCAAGGTGGCAATCCCTCCTTCCCCAGGGGGTCCATACCGGGGTGGGAGGGAGTTGTGTGTCAGCATCAGGAGCAGTAATAGCAGCTGAATAGCTCCTCTGGGGACCTACCAAAGTCTCCCCTTTGGGGACTACTTTGGCGATTGCGGGCCATGTGATTTGCGGGTTTTTTCTTTGTTTTTGGCGAAGCTTCTTTAGACAGGTCTCCCCCAATCTGAAGGCGAAGGGGAACACTGGGACTCCTTTGGGCATTGTAGGTCAATACCAAAGAGGGTTGTTTTTTTTTGTTTGTTTGTTTTGCCTCCGCCAAACTTGGGCTTTTTGTAAGGGATAGATGTGAGGCAAGGCCAGTCCCAGGTCGGAGGTGTGTGTGTGTGTGGGGGGGGGGGCTGAGTCTTTTCCCCTGGCTGCTGGTGGTGTATCCCTTAATGTGCTTTTGGAGCCCGAACCAAGCTAGCTGCCAAGCTAGCAGCCATAGGAGGGCCTGAACAACTTTGAACATTAACAACCACTGATGACTTAAATTGATCACTTTCCTATAATGAAACAGAAGTGGAGAAATGGAAAGGAAAATTCAAAGCAAAACCAATTCATGGAGTGTGGGTGTCATCTGAAGGAAAACCCCTTCAGAGGAGGCGGGGATTCTCCTGACATGAGTTTTTCAGAGGAACGAGGTTTGACAAGGTGAGGGCTAAGCCTTTGCGGCTCAGGCCCAGGAATTCTCTTGCCCTTAGAACTGCCGATACATCGATCATGAATGGATCTGATCAAGTATTTCATACATCAACCATACCCCCATGCCTGGTAGGTTATATATCCACCCCCCTTTTTTTTTTTACAAAAATTAAATAAGAGGGTATATCATATTGCCCATGTATAGCCAGGATTATAAGAAGTTGTCACATCTTCAATAGTTAAAGAAAAAGACTTCCTCTCGAGATGAGAGGGAATCCTTGTCTTTCCCTTGTTCTGATTATGCGTAGTCTTTGGGATATATAATCCAAGATGCCTGCCACATAGAGATGTGGTTGCAGGGTTGGTACCATGGTCTGTGAATGAGGGTGTCTGTAACCTGGTCGTGGTGGTTACAAAAAGGGATTTTTCCTTTGTGGGCTGGGACTCGAGAAGAAGGAGCAAGGAGTCTGAGAATATGGGTGAAGAATGACAGACAGAGACAAGTCAAAGTAATAGATAGGGCAGGCGTGATCCCCTCTGCTTTTTTCCTTGGTCAAAGAATTAAACTTAAAAAATTTAAATTTTTTTTTTAATTTAAATTTAAAATTTAAATTTAAAATTAAAAAGAAAATATGAGAAGCTTGCAGACAGGTGGAAGTAAGACAGGTGGCCCAGAGAGGCCTTAGTAAAGAGACAGTATTGAAGCTTTAAGATTGCTGGAACAAGAGAGGGAATCACGCCTTGACCCCAGGCTTTCTTGGGGATAGCCAGGATCAGTGACCAGATAAGAAAGCATAGATAATTCAGATTGGATGGGAAGGTAATGATGACACCTTTTGGGTGTGTTGACCTCAACCCGCCCTTTTACCAAGGAATTGGAGTCCTCACCAAATGTCAATGCACCAAATGAGTTTGCATGGCTAGGTCAAGAGTCCACCCACAAATGTCAGAGTTCCAACCTTGTGTCTGAAGACACAATATCCATATATCAGTTATATTTCTTAGATGTGAATATGCTTGGAATGCTACATATCCCCCCTTTTTGTGTTAAAAAAATAAGATGAAGGGCGAGTGATATAAAAATACGAGAAAAATTTGACTCAAATTAAAAATATAAAAATCATGTAGCATCATCAAATGATACTTCAAGTGATTCAAAATAGACAACCAAAACTTATTGCAAAAAGTTTGGATGTAAAAAGTAAGTGTGATTGTCAAGAACAATGAAGATTTAACTCTCAACTTATTGATAATTTGATAAGGATGAAAATGATCTTCATACATAACATACCAAATCATCTGAGCAAATGATCTTGGGAATATGATTCCAAAATTAAAACAAAATTTTAGACTCTCTTTTCACTGTTTATGTGGCATGTTTGAAGCTGAGCCAATATGTAATATCAGAATTTACATTCCCAATGATTTCTCATTCCTGATCTAAATTGACTAAAACTCTCCTTGTACAGGAGCATAATTTTTCCACCATTAAAAGCTTTGTAAAAACATGAATGCCACAATTATTGTGAAATTTTTAACAAATACCAACATTCCCAAACACATTACATTCTGATCTGCAGTCTAAATACCCAGGATGATGATAATGAAGTGACATTTCAAGTTTTGGCTGCATATTTCGTATATCATCCTCATTTAAATTTCTGCTTTTATCAATAAACCCATCAATATGATAGCCAAGCATATCACATTACCAATATTTGGAAAATTCATTCCACCAAACCAATGTTTGGGTAAATAGAAGCTTAAGTTCTTTTTCACATAGAAAGAATTTCTACAGTTTCTGGAACTTGTCGAATTTGGTGTAGCTTGTTCTTTCCTGGTTGTTAATGTATAATATTCCATGTGCTTTTTCTACAAGCTTATCCGTGCCTATTGTGTCCTATTTTCAATACCTACTCCAAAAAAGGAAAACTTAGATCATACTTTGCCCTTGCTCCATGTATGTGTGTGATAACTCGTTCCACCTAGGAGAGTCAATAACTGCGCGTCCACAGAAATTGTCCAACCTAGCGCACTCAGATGACCACTGAGGCTTTACTTTCAAATACCAGAACGTCTTCCAGTATTTGGATGGGAAGCCAATAGACCCCGAATCCAGTGGCCTGCCTGAATTCTGGGACTATTGGTAGAGAGCAAGAAACCGTTCCCATAAAGATATTACCCCAAAAGACAGGATTTCAGGACTAATGGTTAACAATGGTATTAACACTCAAGTACACCCACGGTGGTTGGCATGTCACGTCCACCTAGTTATTGGCAGGAACATCATCTTTGCATGGTTGTCAATGATCTTTTTCAATAACTTAGGTTCCTGATGACAGGTTTCAGAGTGCATTTTGGCTGATCTCTCATACCTTTTTTCCAGAGTCACATCAGGATCATCTGTCCATTAAACCTGCCTGTGTAGCATTTTCTGCCTGGCACCTCCCTTTTTGTTGTCCGAGGTATCAGATCTATGCTATGAGTGAAAGTTTTCGATCTCCTCCTCTTTGGAGAGTCATACCAATGTCTATACCCTCGGGGATAGCAGCATTTCTTACAATACTAGTAGTAGTTTTACAATGTATCCTTTTGACAGATTTGATTCCATAAGAAAGACCTCGGAGTGTGGGATTTATCTGATGTCTTAGACAGACACAAGTGTGGTTTAGTCCTTCTGAGTTAGCATCCTTGCTCTTGGTTTGGGTACACTATATCAATGGATGTCAGCCGGACCAGTGTCCCACAGTAGCCTAATAGCTAATGTCACTGATAGTGTCACGTCAGTCTTGTGGAGTGATCTTAGTCACCGGTGAAGTGTCCTTCCAGCGTGCCTGGAGAGTGGCTGGCGTGTAGTTAGCTGATGTCAACAGCGTTGGTCTGCTTCTCTTCCTGGTCTTGTGTTGGCTGGCATGATGTGCTTTGTGGGTGACCAGATGTTTCCACTCTCTGTCAACATACAGACAAGACCTCGACCCAACGTTATCATCCCCTTGGGTCCCTCACAGTCTTAATTTCTTGGTAATATTCAACCCAATTCAGATATATCCTACAATGTAATCTTTAGCAGGACATTCAAACTGTTATTGCAAAGTTTTAACTGATGTTCGTTTTAGAGTATGGAAGAGGTAGATGGTTAGTGATACCGTTTCCACCCTTCTTTCTTATGAAAGTTGAAATGCCACAGCTGAACCAAATTGACTTTTAGATAAGTCTGATACGAAGAAAGACATGCTGTTGTTTGCCAATATAATGTACCCCTGAAGACAATGATCACATATACATTTTGGACAAATCGTACTGCAATAGGACAGTATTTATGGTACAGTCGTAACCTTCCCAATTGTACCATTTGATATTTGATCCTATTTGGGTAACGGGGAACAATTCCACAAAAGTAATTTTCAGTTCCTTGTTATGCCAATACCATTTGGAATTTTCAGGTATGTGATAACGTTTGATCTTATAACCAATACCCATCAATCTGTAGTCCAGAATATCTGTCAGGGACTTCACGATATTCTTCTGGAGGCAAATTGTGTTTCATACAATGACATGTGCGTGGATAGTGTGTTAGACCTGCCTATAGGGCAGTGATGATCTTTCCAGCTCATTGGCTGTTTTTTGCATGTGTCCTGTGCCAGACACCTCTGCAGTCTGTCCTTTTTCTGGTGAGATTTTCTTGCCATCGGATAGCTTGCATATAAGCCACGAGCTATCCAATTCAGCCCATTTATTGCTATGAAAAGCACTGCTATCCCAAGATGTTTGGAATAGACAACCGTGTACAATTATTCCTAAGTTCTGTAATGGCTTTGCTCACTTCTTCATTTGAGCTTAATGCCATCAACCAGGAGAGTAAGCATGTCCCATCCCCTTTCACCCTGGGACTCCTTTGGGCATTGTAGGTCAATACCAAATAGGTTTTTGTTTTTTGTTTTCCCTCCACCGAACCTGGGCTTTTTGTAAGGGATAGATGTGAGGCAAGGCCAGTCCCAGGTCGGAGGTGTGGGGGTGGGGACTGTGCCCTTTCCCCTTGTTGCTGGTGGTGTATCCCTTAATGTGTGTTTGGAGCGCGAACCCCAATTGCAGAGTGTGGCAAAAGCAAGGGCTCCAGCTGAAGGGAGGGGTGGAGGAAGGAGGTGTGTGGAAGAGCTGCGCAGGCCCAGAGTAAAAGGCAGGCCAGGAGGCTTGGAGCGCAGGCGCTCAGGGGCAGGCAGGTGGCACGCAGGCGCAGTAGGGGCAGGCAGGTGGCACGTGGCGGAGGGGGAGGGGAGCGGAAAGTTCCCGCCTTTTCTGTCAGAGCCTCCCTGTGTCGCTGTGCCTAGCATTAAGGTCCGCCAAGGCAAAAGACTGGAAGTTGCGTGTGGACTGTGTGAGGTAGGGGAGCAGCACTTGGGCCGAAGTTGGTCACATGAGGCACCTCTGCCGAGGGGAGGAGGCTTTGGGGGTGGCTGCTGCCGCGGAGCCCGCCTCCTGCCTCTTCCTCTGGGTTCTTCAGTAGTCCCGCCTGCTGCCTGTACTGGTCAGCTCCATAGGCAGGCCTACCCCTGAAAGCTGCCCCTCCCTCTCAATTGCCCGCCTCCCACACTGCCCCTCCTCTCCCTGGGGGACACCCACCAGAAAGTCCCCTCCTTCAGTAGCCCCACTCCCAGGTCCCCAACTTCCTCAGGTGCTCAGCTGCCCCTCCTCCACCCCCTTCGCCTCTTGGTCTCCCTCTTGAGGCCACATATTGGTATTGCATCCGAGGAGGGTTTTTTTTTTATTTTAATGGTTTTGAAATAAGCTTTTAGAGCTCTGTGCAAGTTGGACCCCAAGCCTCGTACACATCCTGACGTCTCAGGCATAAATATGAGTGGACCTTGGCCGTGAGTGGCCCACTTTGCCTTAGAGCAGTCACACACCTGCCTTCCACCCTGTGCTCTCAGTATTCTCCTTCCATAGCGGATACAGAAATGATTAAGGAAGTTCTTTCTGCTCTCCCTCTGCCTGAAGCCCTCGCTCTAGTTCACTGCTGTGCCCATAGAGGTGGCACTGACCCTGTCTCCAGGGGACATGACTGAGCAGATGCTGCTGCCAAGCTAGCAGCCATAGGAGGGCCTGAACTACTTTGAACATGAACAACCACTGATGACTTAAATGGATCACTTTCCTATAATGAAAAGGAAGTGGAGAAATGGAAAGGAAAATTCAAAGCAAAACCAATTCATGGAGTGTGGGTGTCATCTGAAGGAAAACCCCTGCTCCCTAGAAGTTTCCATCACCAAATTTACCAATCTGTTCATCCTAATGGCCACTTTGGTACCCAGGGCATGGTGGACTCTGTTAAGAGAGTCTGGCTGGCCCCTGGTATAACTACCAGAGCCCCTAAAGTGTGTTCAGCCTGCTCTTCCTGCCAGTCAGATCACCAACATGCCTTTGGTGGAAAAGCCTTTGGTGGGCGTCCTCTGGCTTACACACCTTGTGAGCGTTCTTTGTAAGGGAAGTGTCTCCTTTGGAGTGGTGTCCACCGAGGATCTGGAGGGATAGAGGCGGCAAACGCAAGTCCTGTGTGACCCTGGAGGCATGACCCTCCCCTGCAAGCATGCCCATTCCTCCAGCCATGCATCCCTCCTCACCTCAAAACGGGGGAAGTGTCGTTCCTGGCAACATAGGGTGGACCTTGTCCTTGCAGGGATGAGACAGCTGTCCCTTTTACCGGCACGTTCACTATTCTCCTTGGTCCTCACCATGTCCTGGCTAGGTCTGTGAAAGGAGTGAAGCAGGTAGAGAATACACTAGACGCTGCTGGCTGGCTGACTGGCTGGCTGGCTGACTGTGTGCTGGCATCAGTGCCTGCCTAGATAGAGAGATGGCTGGAACCTATAGGGTAGCCTGGTCACTCTTGGGCTCCACTTGTACCTTGTGTTCTTGGCTCTCCCTCAGAATGTGATGCCACAGAGCGGTCAGCTGTAGCACAAAGAGCAGCAGCAGCAGCAGCAGTGTTAAGGCAGCTCTTCTGTTCCGTGTCTAGGACTCCTGCCTTTGGGGTTGAAGGTATAATGTCCGATTCTGGCTCAGAATCCATGGAGGACACACACACACACACACACACACACACACACACACACACACACACACACACACATACACACACACACACGGTAATGCAACACACAAGAGGTACTTTATTGAGCAAAATATAGCTTGGTGCCGAGGACCTAAAGTGCTGGCCCCGAGGCTGCGATTTGCAGGTATTTTATACACTTTTAGGGTACAGGGAGTAAAAAGGAATTCCTGGGGTGGGGGGGAGTGAACCGAAAGTCCTGGGGCTGGGGTCCTGAAACCCAAGTGCCCAAAGGGAAGACACAGCAATCTTAGTCTTCGGTACCCATATGTTTCACGTATGGTCATGGTGACCGAGGTTAGCTCAGTGAATCGTGAGATGATATATCTTTGTGAAACCTGGGATAAGAGTCCAACCTGCGGCTGCTACATAATGTATGTCCTTAGTGGGTTTGGGCTCGAGAAGGAGAAAGGAGTCGGAGAAAATGGGTGATAATTCAAGAGACACAGAGAAGTGAATTGAAATGGGAGCGGCGATGGCCCCTGATACTATTTTCCTTAGAAAAATCATGAAAGGAAAATCTGAGAGATAAGAGACCAAGCGGAGGTAAGAATTCTGAGATAGAAGGACGTGGGCAATAGTGGCGCTAGGACAGATAAAGAGAGACAGCAGGGAGAACTCCAAGGTTGCAGGAAACAAGAGAAAAAGCAGGGGGCCTCACCCCAGCCTTTATTGTGGATTGAGAGGTGATCAATGAATACGTGACATAGTACCTAGTTCTTAACTTTGGTTGCATAGACAATGAGAAGATCAGAGGAGGCGGGGATTCTCCTGACATGAGCTTTTCAGAGGAATGAGGTTTGACAAGGTGAGGGCTAAGCCTTTGTGGCTCAGGCCCAGGAATTCTCTTGCCCTTAGAACTGCCGATACATGGATCGTGAATGGATCTGATCAAGTATTTCATACATCAACCATACCCCCATGCCTGGTAGGTTATATATCCACCCCCTTTTTTTTTTTTACAAAAATTAAATAAGAGGGTATCCTGTTACAATGAAATTGTAAACTTAATCAACAAACAGGAATACTAGTGAGCTGTCAGATAAAGAATCAAAAATGAATTCACAATCCAATTTCAAAATGAAGTATAACTTAGCAATACTGCTGTAAAAATGATAAGAATGATCTTCATTTCCATTTAGCAATGTCAAGCTTAACAATTTTCATCCTCCAAGATCACAAGTTATAATATAAAATAATAAGAAAATGATGTTCACTCCTTAGTGATCCTGAATTAAGGTGATAAAGTAATCATAGGACAGGTGCATGGACATATCATATTGCCCATGTATAGCCAGGATTATAAGAAGTTGTCACATCTTCAATAGTTAAAGAAAAAGACTTCCTCTCGAGATGAGAGGGAATCCTTGTCTTTCCCTTGTTCTGATTATGCGTAGTCTTTGGGATATATAATCCAAGATGCCTGCCACATAGAGATGTGGTTGCAGGGTTGGTACCATGGCCTGTGAATGAGGGTGTCTGTAACCTGGTCGTGGTGGTTACAAAAAGGGATTTTTCCTTTGTGGGCTGGGACTCGAGAAGAAGGAGCAAGGAGTCTGAGAATATGGGTGAAGAATGACAGACAGAGACAAGTCAAAGTAATAGATAGGGCAGGCGTGATCCCCTCTGCTTTTTTCCTTGGTCAAAGAATTAAACTTAAAAAATTTAAATTTTTTTTTAAATTTAAATTTTAAATTTAAATTTAAAATTAAAAAGAAAATATGAGAAGCTTGCAGACAGGTGGAAGTAAGACAGGTGGCCCAGAGAGGCCTTAGTAAAGAGACAGTATTGAAGCTTTAAGATTGCTGGAACAAGAGAGGGAATCACGCCTTGACCCCAGGCTTTCTTGGGGATAGCCAGGATCAGTGACCAGATAAGAAAGCATAGATAATTCAGATTGGATGGGAAGGTAATGATGACACCTTTTGGGTGTGTTGACCTCAACCCGCCCTTTTACCAAGGAATTGGAGTCCTCACCAAATGTCAATGCACCAAATGAGTTTGCATGGCTAGGTCAAGAGTCCACCCACAAATGTCAGAGTTCCAACCTTGTGTCTGAAGACACAATATCCATATATCAGTTATATTTCTTAGATGTGAATATGCTTGGAATGCTACATATCCCCCCTTTTTGTGTTAAAAAAATAAGATGAAGGGCGAGTGATATAAAAATACGAGAAAAATTTGACTCAAATTAAAAATATAAAAATCATGTAGCATCATCAAATGATACTTCAAGTGATTCAAAATAGACAACCAAAACTTATTGCAAAAAGTTTGGATGTAAAAAGTAAGTGTGATTGTCAAGAACAATGAAGATTTAACTCTCAACTTATTGATAATTTGATAAGGATGAAAATGATCTTCATACATAACATACCAAATCATCTGAGCAAATGATCTTGGGAATATGATTCCAAAATTAAAACAAAATTTTAGACTCTCTTTTCACTGTTTATGTGGCATGTTTGAAGCTGAGCCAATATGTAATATCAGAATTTACATTCCCAATGATTTCTCATTCCTGATCTAAATTGACTAAAACTCTCCTTGTACAGGAGCATAATTTTTCCACCATTAAAAGCTTTGTAAAAACATGAATACAAGAATTATTGTGAAATTTTTAACAAATACCAACATTCCCAAACACATTACATTCTGATCTGCAGTCTAAATACCCAGGATGATGATAATGAAGTGACATTTCAAGTTTTGGCTGCATATTTCGTATATCATCCTCATTTAAATTTCTGCTTTTATCAATAAACCCATCAATATGATAGCCAAGCAGATCACATTACCAATATTTGGCAAATTCATTCCACCAAACCAATGTTTGGGTAAATAGAAGCTTAAGTTGTTTCTCATGGAGAAAGAATTTCTACAGTTTCTGGAACTTGTCGAATTTGGTGTAGCTTGTTCTTTCCTGGTTGTTAATGTATAATATTCCATGTGCTTTTTCTACAAGCTTATCCGTGCCTATTGTGTCCTATTTTCAATACCTACTCCAAAAAAGGAAAACTTAGATCATACTTTGCCCTTGCTCCATGTATGTGTGTGATAACTCGTTCCACCTAGGAGAGTCAATAACTGCGCGTCCACAGAAATTGTCCAACCTAGCGCACTCAGATGACCACTGAGGCTTTATTTTCAAATACCAGAAGGTCTTCCAGTATTTGGATGGGAAGCCAATAGACCCCGAATCCAGTGGCCTGCCTGAATTCTGGGACTTTTGGTAGAGAGCAAGAAACTGTTCCCATAAAGATATTACCCCAAAAGACAGGATTTCAGGACTAATGGTTAACAATGGTATTAACACTCAAGTACACCCACGGTGGTTGGCATGTCACGTCCACCTAGTTATTGGCAGGAACATCATCTTTGCATGGTTGTCAATGATCTTTTTCAATAACTTAGGTTCCTGATGACAGGTTTCAGAGTGCATTTTGGCTGATCTCTCATACCTTTTTTCCAGAGTCACATCAGGATCATCTGTCCATTAAACCTGCCTGTGTAGCATTTTCTGCCTGGCACCTCACTTTTTGTTGTCCGAGGTATCAGATCTATGCTATGAGTGAAAGTTTTCGATCTCCTCCTCTTTGGAGAGTCATACCAATGTCTATACCCTCGGGGATAGCAGCATTTCTTACAATACTAGTAGTAGTTTTACAATGTATCCTTTTGACAGTATCATAGACATACAAAATGAAAGGTATACATTCACGTCTAAACAAGTGTAGCTATTTTGTTTTGATTCCATAAGAAAGACCTCGGAGTGTGGGATTTATCTGATGTCTTAGACAGACACAAGTGTGCTTTAGTCCTTCTGAGTTAGCATCCTTGCTCTTGGTTTGGGTACACTATATCAATGGATGTCAGCCGGACCAGTGTCCCACAGTAGCCTAATAGCTAATGTCACTGATAGTGTCACGTCAGTCTTGTGGAGTGATCTTAGTCACCGGTGAAGTGTCCTTCCAGCGTGCCTGGAGAGTGGCTGGCGTGTAGTTAGCTGATGTCAACAGCGTTGGTCTGCTTCTCTTCCTGGTCTTGTGTTGGCTGGCATGATGTGCTTTGTGGGTGACCAGATGTTTCCACTCTCTGTCAACATACAGACAAGACCTCGACCCAGCGTGATCATCCCCTTGGGTCCCTCACAGTCTTAATTTCTTGGTAATGTTCAACCCAATTCAGATATATCCTACAATGTAATCTTTAGCAGGACATTCAAACTGTTATTGCAAAGTTTTAACTGATGTTCGTTTTAGAGTGTGGAAGAGGTAGATGGTTAGTGATACCGTTTCCACCCTTCTTTCTTATGAAAGTTGAAATGCCACAGCTGAACCAAATTGACTTTTCGATAAGTCTGATACGAAGAAAGACATGCTGTTGTTTGCCAATATAATGTACCCCTGAAGACAATGATCACATATACATTTTGGACAAATCGTACTGCAATAGGACAGTATTTATGGTACAGTCGTAACCTTCCCAATTGTACCATTTGATATTTGATCCTATTTGGGTAACGGGGAACAATTCCACAAAAGTAATTTTCAGTTCCTTGTTATGCCAATACCATTTGGAATTTTCAGGTATGTGATAACGTTTGATCTTATAACCAATACCCATCAATCTGTAGTCCAGAATATCTGTCAGGGACTTCACGATATTCTTCTGGAGGCAAATTGTGTTTCATACAATGACATGTGCGTGGATAGTGTGTTAGACCTGCCTATAGGGCAGTGATGATCTTTCCAGCTCATTGGCTGTTTTTTCCACGTGTCCTGTGCCAGACACCTCTGCAGTCTGTCCTTTTTCTGGTGAGATTTTCTTGCCATCGGATAGCTTGCATATAAGCCATGAGCTATCCAATTCAGCCCATTTATTGCTATGAAAAGCACTGCTATCCCAAGATGTTTGGAATAGACAACCGTACACAATTATTCCTAAGTTCTGTAATGGCTTTGCTCACTTCTTCATTTGAGCTGAATGCCATCAACCAGGAGAGTAAGCATGTCCCATCCCCTTTCACCCTGGGACTCCTTTGGGCATTGTAGGTCAATACCAAATAGGTTTTTGTTTTTTGTTTTCCCTCCACCGAACCTGGGCTTTTGGTAAGGGATAGATGTGAGGCAAGGCCAGTCCCAGGTCGGAGGTGTGGGGGTGGGGACTGTGCCCTTTCCCCTTGTTGCTGGTGGTGTATCCCTTAATGTGTGTTTGGAGCGCGAACCCCAATTGCAGAGTGTGGCAAAAGCAAGGGCTCCAGCTGAAGGGAGGGGTGGAGGAAGGAGGTGTGTGGAAGAGCTGCGCAGGCCCAGAGTAAAAGGCAGGCCAGGAGGCTTGGAGCGCAGGCGCTCAGGGGCAGGCAGGTGGCACGCAGGCGCAGTAGGGGCACGCAGGTGGCACGTGGCGGAGGGGGAGGGGAGCGGAAAGTTCCCGCCTTTTCTGTCAGAGCCTCCCTGTGTCGCTGTGCCTAGCATTAAGGTCCGCCAAGGCAAAAGACTGGAAGTTGCATGTGGACTGTGTGAGGTAGGGGAGCAGCACTTGGGCCGAAGTTGGTCACATGAGGCACCTCTGCCGAGGGGAGGAGGCTTTGGGGGTGGCTGCTGCAGCGGAGCCCGCCTCCTGCCTCTTCCTCTGGGTTCTTCAGTAGTCCCGCCTGCTGCCTGTACTGGTCAGCTCCATAGGCAGGCCTACCCCTGAAAGCTGCCCCTCCCTCTCAATTGCCCGCCTCCCACACTGCCCCTCCTCTCCCTGGGGGACACCCACCAGAAAGTCCCCTCCTTCAGTAGCCCCACTCCCAGGTCCCCAACTTCCTCAGGTGCTCAGCTCCCCCTCCCCCACCCCCTTCGCCTCTTGGTCTCCCTCTTGAGGCCACATATTGGTATTGCATCCGAGGAGGGTTTTTTTTTTTTTTAATGGTTTTGAAATAAGCTTTTAGAGCTCTGTGCAAGTTGGACCCCAAGCCTCATACACATCCTGACGTCTCAGGCATAAATATGAGTGGACCTTGGCCGTGAGTGGCCCACTTTGCCTTAGAGCAGTCACACACCTGCCTTCCACCCTGTGCTCTCAGTATTCTCCTTCCATAGCGGATGCAGAAATGATTAAGGAAGTTCTTTCTGCTCTCCCGCTGCCTGAAGCCCTCGCTCTAGTTCACTGCTGTGCCCATAGAGGTGGCACTGACCCTGTCTCCAGGGGACATGACTGAGCAGATGCTGCTGCCAAGCTAGCAGCCATAGGAGGGCCTGAACTACTTTGAACATGAACAACCACTGATGACTTAAATGGATCACTTTCCTATAATGAAAAGGAAGTGGAGAAATGGAAAGGAAAATTCAAAGCAAAACCAATTCATGGAGTGTGGGTGTCATCTGAAGGAAAACCCCTGCTCCCTAGAAGTTTCCATCACCAAATTTACCAATCTGTTCATCCTAATGGCCACTTTGGTACCCCGGGCATGGTGGACTCTGTTAAGAGAGTCTGGCTGGCCCCTGGTATAACTACCAGAGCCCCTAAAGTGTGTTCAGCCTGCTCTTCCTGCCAGTCAGATCACCAACATGCCTTTGGTGGAAAAGCCTTTGCTGGGCGTCCTCTGGCTTACACACCTTGTGAGCGTTCTTTGTAAGGGAAGTGTCTCCTTTGGAGTGGTGTCCACCGAGGATCTGGAGGGATAGAGGAGGCAAAGGCAAGTCCTGTGTGACCCTGGAGGCATGACCCTCCCCTGCAAGCATGCCCATTCCTCCAGCCATGCATCCCTCCTCACCTCAAAACGGGGGAAGTGTCGTTCCTGGCAACATAGGGTGGACCTTGTCCTTGCAGGGATGAGACAGCTGTCCCTTTTACCGGCACGTTCACTATTCTCCTTGGTCCTCACCATGTCCTGGCTAGGTCTGTGAAAGGAGTGAAGCAGGTAGAGAATACACTAGACGCTGCTGGCTGGCTGACTGGCTGGCTGGCTGGCTGACTGTGTGCTGGCATCAGTGCCTGTCTAGATAGAGAGATGGCTGGAACCTATAGGGTAGCCTGGTCACTCTTGGGCTCCACTTGTACCTTGTGTTCTTGGCTCTCCCTCAGAATGTGATGCCACAGAGCGGTCAGCTGTAGCACAAAGAGCAGCAGCAGCAGCAGCAGTGTTAAGGCAGCTCTTCTGTTCCGTGTCTAGGACTCCTGCCTTTGGGGTTGAAGGTATAATGTCCGATTCTGGCTCAGAATCCATGGAGGACACATACACACACACACACACACACACACACACACACACACACACACACACACACGGTAATGCAACACACAAGAGGTACTTTATTGAGCAAAATATAGCTTGGTGCCGAGGACCTAAAGTGCTGGCCCCGAGGCTGCGATTTGCAGGTGTTTTATACACTTTTAGGGTACAGGGAGTAAAAAGGAATTCCTGGGGTGGGGGGGAGTGAACCGAAAGTCCTGGGGCTGGGGTCCTGAAACCCAAGTGCCCACAGGGAAGACACAGCAATCTTAGTCTTCGGTACCCATATGTTTCACGTATGGTCATGGTGACCGAGGTTAGGTCAGTGAATCGTGAGATGATATATCTTTGTGAAACCTGGGATAAGAGTCCAACCTGCGGCTGCTACATAATGTATGTCCTTAGTGGGTTTGGGCTCGAGAAGGAGAAAGGAGTCGGAGAAAATGGGTGATAAATCAAGAGACACAGAGAAGTGAATTGAAATGGGAGCGGCGATGGCCCCTGATACTATTTTCCTTAGAAAAATCATGAAAGGAAAATCTGAGACATAAGAGACCAAGCGGAGGTAAGAATTCTGAGATAGAAGGACGTGGCCAATAGTGGCGCTAGGACAGATAAAGAGAGACAGCAGGGAGAACTCCAAGGTTGCAGGAAACAAGAGAAAAAGCAGGGGGCCTCACCCCAGCCTTTATTGTGGATTGAGTGGTGATCAATGAATACGTGACATAGTACCTAGTTCTTAACTTTGGTTGCATAGACAATGAGAAGATCAGAGGAGGCGGGGATTCTCCTGACATGAGCTTTTCAGAGGAAAGAGGTTTGACAAGGTGAGGGCTAAGCCTTTGTGGCTCAGGCCCAGGAATTCTCTTGCCCTTAGAACTGCCGATACATGGATCGTGAATGGATCTGATCAAGTATTTCATACATCAACCATACCCCCATGCCTGGTAGGTTATATATCCACCCCCTTTTTTTTTTTTACAAAAATTAAATAAGAGGGTATCCTGTTACAATGAAATTGTAAACTTAATCAACAAACAGGAATACTAGTGAGCTATCAGATAAAGAATCAAAAATGAATTCACAATCCAATTTCAAAATGTAGTATAACTTAGCAATACTGCTGTAAAAATGATAAGAATGATCTTCATTTCCATTTAGCAATGTCAAGCTTAACAATTTTCATCCTCCAAGATCACAAGTTATAATATAAAATAATAAGAAAATGATGTTCACTCCTTAGTGATCCTGAATTAAGGTGATAAAGTAATCATAGGACAGGTGCATGGACATATCATATTGCCCATGTATAGCCAGGATTATAAGAAGTTGTCACATCTTCAATAGTTAAAGAAAAAGACTTCCTCTCGAGATGAGAGGGAATCCTTGTCTTTCCCTTGTTCTGATTATGCGTAGTCTTTGGGATATATAATCCAAGATGCCTGCCACATAGAGATGTGGTTGCAGGGTTGGTACCATGGCCTGTGAATGAGGGTGTCTGTAACCTGGTCGTGGTGGTTACAAAAAGGGATTTTTCCTTTGTGGGCTGGGACTCGAGAAGAAGGAGCAAGGAGTCTGAGAATATGGGTGAAGAATGACAGACAGAGACAAGTCAAAGTAATAGATAGGGCAGGCGTGATCCCCTCTGCTTTTTTCCTTGGTCAAAGAATTAAACTTAAAAAATTTAAATTTTTTTTTAAATTTAAATTTTAAATTTAAATTTAAAATTAAAAAGAAAATATGAGAAGCTTGCAGACAGGTGGAAGTAAGACAGGTGGCCCAGAGAGGCCTTAGTAAAGAGACAGTAGTGAAGCTTTAAGATTGCTGGAACAAGAGAGGGAATCACGCCTTGACCCCAGGCTTTCTTGGGGATAGCCAGGATCAGTGACCAGATAAGAAAGCATAGATAATTCAGATTGGATGGGAAGGTAATGATGACACCTTTTGGGTGTGTTGACCTCAACCCGCCCTTTTACCAAGGAATTGGAGTCCTCACCAAATGTCAATGCACCAAATGAGTTTGCATGGCTAGGTCAAGAGTCCACCCACAAATGTCAGAGTTCCAACCTTGTGTCTGAAGACACAATATCCATATATCAGTTATATTTCTTAGATGTGAATATGCTTGGAATGCTACATATCCCCCCTTTTTGTGTTAAAAAAATAAGATGAAGGGCGAGTGATATAAAAATACGAGAAAAATTTGACTCAAATTAAAAATATAAAAATCATGTAGCATCATCAAATGATACTTCAAGTGATTCAAAATAGACAACCAAAACTTATTGCAAAAAGTTTGGATGTAAAAAGTAAGTGTGATTGTCAAGAACAATGAAGATTTAACTCTCAACTTATTGATAATTTGATAAGGATGAAAATGATCTTCATACATAACATACCAAATCATCTGAGCAAATGATCTTGGGAATATGATTCCAAAATTAAAACAAAATTTTAGACTCTCTTTTCACTGTTTATGTGGCATGTTTGAAGCTGAGCCAATATGTAATATCAGAATTTACATTCCCAATGATTTCTCATTCCTGATCTAAATTGACTAAAACTCTCCTTGTACAGGAGCATAATTTTTCCACCATTAAAAGCTTTGTAAAAACATGAATACCACAATTATTGTGAAATTTTTAACAAATACCAACATTCCCAAACACATTACATTCTGATCTGCAGTCTAAATACCCAGGATGATGATAATGAAGTGACATTTCAAGTTTTGGCTGCATATTTCGTATATCATCCTCATTTAAATTTCTGCTTTTATCAATAAACCCATCAACATGATAGCCAAGCATATCACATTACCAATATTTGGAAAATTCATTCCACCAAACCAATGTTTGGGTAAATAGAAGCTTAAGTTCTTTTTCACATAGAAAGAATTTCTACAGTTTCTGGAACTTGTCGAATTTGGTGTAGCTTGTTCTTTCCTGGTTGTTAATGTATAATATTCCATGTGCTTTTTCTACAAGCTTATCCGTGCCTATTGTGTCCTATTTTCAATACCTACTCCAAAAAAGGAAAACTTAGATCATACTTTGCCCTTGCTCCATGTATGTGTGTGATAACTCGTTCCACCTAGGAGAGTCAATAACTGCGCGTCCACAGAAATTGTCCAACCTAGCGCACTCAGATGACCACTGAGGCTTTACTTTCAAATACCAGAACGTCTTCCAGTATTTGGATGGGAAGCCAATAGACCCCGAATCCAGTGGCCTGCCTGAATTCTGGGACTATTGGTAGAGAGCAAGAAACCGTTCCCATAAAGATATTACCCCAAAAGACAGGATTTCAGGACTAATGGTTAACAATGGTATTAACACTCAAGTACACCCACGGTGGTTGGCATGTCACGTCCACCTAGTTATTGGCAGGAACATCATCTTTGCATGGTTGTCAATGATCTTTTTCAATAACTTAGGTTCCTGATGACAGGTTTCAGAGTGCATTTTGGCTGATCTCTCATACCTTTTTTCCAGAGTCACATCAGGATCATCTGTCCATTAAACCTGCCTGTGTAGCATTTTCTGCCTGGCACCTCCCTTTTTGTTGTCCGAGGTATCAGATCTATGCTATGAGTGAAAGTTTTCGATCTCCTCCTCTTTGGAGAGTCATACCAATGTCTATACCCTCGGGGATAGCAGCATTTCTTACAATACTAGTAGTAGTTTTACAATGTATCCTTTTGACAGTATCATAGACATACAAAATGAAAGGTATACATTCACGTCTAAACAAGTGTAGCTATTTTGTTTTGATTCCATAAGAAAGACCTCGGAGTGTGGGATTTATCTGATGTCTTAGACAGACACAAGTGTGCTTTAGTCCTTCTGAGTTAGCATCCTTGCTCTTGGTTTGGGTACACTATATCAATGGATGTCAGCCGGACCAGTGTCCCACAGTAGCCTAATAGCTAATGTCACTGATAGTGTCACGTCAGTCTTGTGGAGTGATCTTAGTCACCGGTGAAGTGTCCTTCCAGCGTGCCTGGAGAGTGGCTGGCGTGTAGTTAGATGATGTCAACAGCGTTGGTCTGCTTCTCTTCCTGGTCTTGTGTTGGCTGGCATGATGTGCTTTGTGGGTGACCAGATGTTTCCACTCTCTGTCAACATACAGACAAGACCTCGACCCAACGTTATCATCCCCTTGGGTCCCTCACAGTCTTAATTTCTTGGTAATATTCAACCCAATTCAGATATATCCTACAATGTAATCTTTAGCAGGACATTCAAACTGTTATTGCAAAGTTTTAACTGATGTTCGTTTTAGAGTGTGGAAGAGGTAGATGGTTAGTGATACCGTTTCCACCCTTCTTTCTTATGAAAGTTGAAATGCCACAGCTGAACAAAATTGACTTTTCGATAAGTCTGATACGAAGAAAGACATGCTGTTGTTTGCCAATATAATGTACCCCTGAAGACAATGATCACATATACATTTTGGACAAATCGTACTGCAATAGGACAGTATTTATGGTACAGTCGTAACCTTCCCAATTGTACCATTTGATATTTGATCCTATTTGGGTAACGGGGAACAATTCCACAAAAGTAATTTTCAGTTCCTTGTTATGCCAATACCATTTGGAATTTTCAGGTATGTGATAACGTTTGATCTTCTAACCAATACCCATCAATCTGTAGTCCAGAATATCTGTCAGGGACTTCACGATATTCTTCTGGAGGCAAATTGTGTTTCATACAATGACATGTGCGTGGATAGTGTGTTAGACCTGCCTATAGGGCAGTGATGATCTTTCCAGCTCATTGGCTGTTTTTTGCATGTGTCCTGTGCCAGACACCTCTGCAGTCTGTCCTTTTTCTGGTGAGATTTTCTTGCCATCGGATAGCTTGCATATAAGCCATGAGCTATCCAATTCAGCCCATTTATTGCTATGAAAAGCACTGCTATCCCAAGATGTTTGGAATAGACAACCGTGCACAATTATTCCTAAGTTCTGTAATGGCTTTGCTCACTTCTTCATTTGAGCTTAATGCCATCAACCAGGAGAGTAAGCATGTCCCATCCCCTTTCACCCTGGGACTCCTTTGGGCATTGTAGGTCAATACCAAATAGGTTTTTGTTTTTTGTTTTCCCTCCACCGAACCTGGGCTTTTGGTAAGGGATAGATGTGAGGCAAGGCCAGTCCCAGGTCGGAGGTGTGGGGGTGGGGCCTGTGCCCTTTCCCCTGGTTGCTGGTGGTGTATCCCTTAATGTGTGTTTGGAGCGCGAACCCCAATTGCAGAGTGTGGCAAAAGCAAGGGCTGCAGCTGAAGGGAGGGGTGGAGGAAGGAGGTGTGTGGAAGAGCTGCGCAGGCCCAGAGTAAAAGGCAGGCCAGGAGGCTTGGAGCGCAGGCGCTCAGGGGCAGGCAGGTGGCACGCAGGCGCAGTAGGGGCAGGCAGGTGGCACGTGGCGGAGGGGGAGGGGAGCGGAAAGTTCCCGCCTTTTCTGTCAGAGCCTCCCTGTGTCGCTGTGCCTAGCATTAAGGTCCGCCAAGGCAAAAGACTGGAAGTTGCATGTGGACTGTGTGAGGTAGGGGAGCAGCACTTGGGCCGAAGTTGGTCACATGAGGCACCTCTGCCGAGGGGAGGAGGCTTTGGGGGTGGCTGTGGCCGCGGAGCCCGCCTCCTGCCTCTTCCTCTGGGTTCTTCAGTAGTCCCGCCTGCTGCCTGTACTGGTCAGCTCCATAGGCAGGCCTACCCCTGAAAGCTGCCCCTCCCTCTCAATTGCCCGCCTCCCACACTGCCCCTCCTCTCCCTGGGGGACACCCACCAGAAAGTCCCCTCCTTCAGTAGCCCCACTCCCAGGTCCCCAACTTCCTCAGGTGCTCAGCTCCCCCTCCCCCACCCCCTTCGCCTCTTGGTCTCCCTCTTGAGGCCACATATTGGTATTGCATCCGAGGAGGGTTTTTTTTTTTTTTAATGGTTTTGAAATAAGCTTTTAGAGCTCTGTGCAAGTTGGACCCCAAGCCTCGTACACATCCTGACGTCTCAGGCATAAATATGAGTGGACCTTGGCCAGGAGTGGCCCACTTTGCCTTAGAGCAGTCACACACCTGCCTTCCACCCTGTGCTCTCAGTATTCTCCTTCCATAGCGGATGCAGAAATGATTAAGGAAGTTCTTTCTGCTCTCCCGCTGCCTGAAGCCCTCGCTCTAGTTCACTGCTGTGCCCATAGAGGTGGCACTGACCCTGTCTCCAGGGGACATGACTGAGCAGATGCTGCTGCCAAGCTAGCAGCCATAGGAGGGCCTGAACTACTTTGAACATGAACAACCACTGATGACTTAAATGGATCACTTTCCTATAATGAAAAGGAAGTGGAGAAATGGAAAGGAAAATTCAAAGCAAAACCAATTCATGGAGTGTGGGTGTCATCTGAAGGAAAACCCCTGCTCCCTAGAAGTTTCCATCACCAAATTTACCAATCTGTTCATCCTAATGGCCACTTTGGTACCCCGGGCATGGTGGACTCTGTTAAGAGAGTCTGGCTGGCCCCTGGTATAACTACCAGAGCCCCTAAAGTGTGTTCAGCCTGCTCTTCCTGCCAGTCAGATCACCAACATGCCTTTGGTGGAAAAGCCTTTGCTGGGCGTCCTCTGGCTTACACACCTTGTGAGCGTTCTTTGTAAGGGAAGTGTCTCCTTTGGAGTGGTGTCCACCGAGGATCTGGAGGGATAGAGGAGGCAAAGGCAAGTCCTGTGTGACCCTGGAGGCATGACCCTCCCCTGCAAGCATGCCCATTCCTCCAGCCATGCATCCCTCCTCACCTCAAAACGGGGGAAGTGTCGTTCCTGGCAACATAGGGTGGACCTTGTCCTTGCAGGGATGAGACAGCTGTCCCTTTTACCGGCACGTTCACTATTCTCCTTGGTCCTCACCATGTCCTGGCTAGGTCTGTGAAAGGAGTGAAGCAGGTAGAGAATACACTAGACGCTGCTGGCTGGCTGACTGGCTGGCTGGCTGGCTGACTGTGTGCTGGCATCAGTGCCTGCCTAGATAGAGAGATGGCTGGAACCTATAGGGTAGCCTGGTCACTCTTGGGCTCCACTTGTACCTTGTGTTCTTGGCTCTCCCTCAGAATGTGATGCCACAGAGCGGTCAGCTGTAGCACAAAGAGCAGCAGCAGCAGCAGCAGTGGTAAGGCAGCTCTTCTGTTCCGTGTCTAGGACTCCTGCCTTTGGGGTTGAAGGTATAATGTCCGATTCTGGCTCAGAATCCATGGAGGACACATACACACACACACACACACACACACACACACACACACACACACACACACACACACGGTAATGCAACACACAAGAGGTACTTTATTGAGCAAAATATAGCTTGGTGCCGAGGACCTAAAGTGCTGGCCCCGAGGCTGCGATTTGCAGGTGTTTTATACACTTTTAGGGTACAGGGAGTAAAAAGGAATTCCTGGGGTGGGGGGGAGTGAACCGAAAGTCCTGGGGCTGGGGTCCTGAAACCCAAGTGCCCAAAGGGAAGACACAGCAATCTTAGTCTTCGGTACCCATATGTTTCACGTATGGTCATGGTGACCGAGGTTAGCTCAGTGAATCGTGAGATGATATATCTTTGTGAAACCTGGGATAAGAGTCCAACCTGCGGCTGCTACATAATGTATGTCCTTAGTGGGTTTGGGCTCGAGAAGGAGAAAGGAGTCGGAGAAAATGGGTGATAAATCAAGAGACACAGAGAAGTGAATTGAAATGGGAGCGGCGATGGCCCCTGATACTATTTTCCTTAGAAAAATCATGAAAGGAAAATCTGAGAGATAAGAGACCAAGCGGAGGTAAGAATTCTGAGATAGAAGGACGTGGCCAATAGTGGCGCTAGGACAGATAAAGAGAGACAGCAGGGAGAACTCCAAGGTTGCAGGAAACAAGAGAAAAAGCAGGGGGCCTCACCCCAGCCTTTATTGTGGATTGAGAGGTGATCAATGAATACGTGACATAGTACATAGTTCTTAACTTTGGTTGCATAGACAATGAGAAGATCAGAGGAGGAGGGGATTCTCCTGACATGAGCTTTTCAGAGGAATGAGGTTTGACAAGGTGAGGGCTAAGCCTTTGTGGCTCAGGCCCAGGAATTCTCTTGCCCTTAGAACTGCCCATACATGGATCGTGAATGGATCTGATCAAGTATTTCATACATCAACCATACCCCCATGCCTGGTAGGTTATATATCCACCCCCCTTTTTTTTTTTACAAAAATTAAATAAGAGGGTATCCTGTTACAATGAAATTGTAAACTTAATCAACAAACAGGAATACTAGTGAGCTATCAGATAAAGAATCAAAAATGAATTCACAATCCAATTTCAAAATGAAGTATAACTTAGCAATACTGCTGTAAAAATGATAAGAATGATCTTCATTTCCATTTAGCAATGTCAAGGTTAACAATTTTCATCCTCCAAGATCACAAGTTATAATATAAAATAATAAGAAAATGATGTTCACTCCTTAGTGATCCTGAATTAAGGTGATAAAGTAATCATAGGACAGGTGCATGGACATATCATATTGCCCACGTATAGCCAGGATTATAAGAAGTTGTTACATCTTCAATAGTTAAAGAAAAAGACTTCCTCTCGAGATGAGAGGGAATCCTTGTCTTTCCCTTGTTCTGATTATGCGTAGTCTTTGGGATATATAATCCAAGATGCCTGCCACATAGAGATATGGTTGCAGGGTTGGTACCATGGCCTGTGAATGAGGGTGTCTGTAACCTGGTCGTGGTGGTTACAAAAAGGGATTTTTCCTTTGTGGGCTGGGACTCGAGAAGAAGGAGCAAGGAGTCTGAGAATATGGGTGAAGAATGACAGACAGAGACAAGTCAAAGTAATAGATAGGGCAGGCGTGATCCCCTCTGCTTTTTTCCTTGGTCAAAGAATTAAATTTAAAAAATTTAAATTTTTTTTAAATTTAAATTTTAAATTTAAATTTAAAATTAAAAAGAAAATATGAGAAGCTTGCAGACAGGTGGAAGTAAGACAGGTGGCCCAGAGAGGCCTTAGTAAAGAGACAGTAGTGAAGCTTTAAGATTGCTGGAACAAGAGAGGGAATCACGCCTTGACCCCAGGCTTTCTTGGGGATAGCCAGGATCAGTGACCAGATAAGAAAGCATAGATAATTCAGATTGGATGGGAAGGTAATGATGACACCTTTTGGGTGTGTTGACCTCAACCCGCCCTTTTACCAAGGAATTGGAGTCCTCACCAAATGTCAATGCACCAAATGTTAATGAGTTTGCATGGCTAGGTCAAGAGTCCACCCACAAATGTCAGAGTTCCAACCTTGTGTCTGAAGACACAATATCCATATATCAGTTATATTTCTTAGATGTGAATATGCTTGGAATGCTACATATCCCCCCTTTTTGTGTTAAAAAAATAAGATGAAGGGCGAGTGATATAAAAATATGAGAAAAATTTGACTCAAATTAAAAATATAAAAATCATGTAGCATCATCAAATGATACTTCCAGTGATTCAAAATAGACATCCAAAACATATTGTAAAAACTTTGGATGTAAAAAGGAAATGTGATTGTCAAGAACAATGAAGATTTAACTCTCAACTTATTGATAATTTGATAATGATGAAAATGAATGAAAAAAGTCTCATAATAAATTAAAAATAATGATAAAAAGTAATAAGAAAATAATCTTACTTCAAAATTTATGAAAAGAAAAACAACATAGGATAATCAAAATATTCAGAGAAAATAAAGTAAAAGAGCATCAAATCCAAATTGCTCAATTGAAATGAAAATGGTATAAAGATATTCTTAAAAATACTTTCTCTCTTTCTCCCCCCCTTTTTTGAATAGTATACCAAATAGATTAGCATGTTTTACATTTTTCAAACATTAGTGCAAACATCAATTCAAGTGTCAATATTCCCCAAAACATTACATTTTGATTTGTTGTTGAAACAAGAGTGAAGCTAATGAAGTGACATGGTAAGTTTTGGTTGTACATTTCTCATATAAGCCTTATTGGTATGTACAAAAATAAAATTTCAGATTCATATATCAGGATCAGAGCATTAGTCGTACTTACAATGTACTTCTAGTATTTCAAGGAAAATATATGGGAAAAATAATCTGAGAAAATGATCATGGAAAATGACCATGAAATGAATGCAAAATTTTAAACTAATGGCTCACCTTTCATGTGGCATAGCTGTAGCTGAGCCAATGTGTAACGTCAGAATTTACATTCAAACATGATTTCTATTTACCTAATCAATGTTGACCAAGATCGACATTGTAAAATTTTTACACAATTAGAAATGCAAAAATTAGTGCAAATTCTTAACAAGTACCAATATTCCCATTAACTTTACATTCTGATTTGTTGTATTAATATGCCTTATATGAAGTTTCTGAATGTCATTCAGGCTTTTTAAACAATATCTGCTCATTTCTATCCTTGCTGACCTCATGCCCTGTTTAAAAAAATAATACCTATTAAAAATTTGAATGTATTAGAAATATCTCTAAATCATATACCAATTCATGCTTGTCATTTAAACACTTGCACTTAGTATTAACTTTCCTTTTGACCAATTCCAGTACTTGTGATTAAACCTTATAACCTAATTCAGGCTATGGGCATTGAAACCCTGACTTCTATAGAAAGATAAGACCTTCATCCCTGAAGGCTTCTTTTCTTATGCAGCCTTCCCCCATCCCCACAGAACTCTGCAAGCCAAAACAGCATTAAGGAGGCTACAGATAGCCCCCTGCAAACAAGAAGCAGGATTTCTAGCTTGAGCTATAGCATGCAAAACTATTGGAAGCTCTCACCATTATAGAGCTGATTAAAACCCTTTATAAGCAAAATTTTTACACCATATGATTGGAAATTAAGAAAAGTATTACCTGCTGTTAAGAGCATACAAGGAGGATTGACTTATCTCTCAGTCTTTTGCCCTTCCCTTCACTTATGATACTAACAATATACTTAACTCACTTCCCTTAACTGACTTTTCTATCCTTGCTATCTTTCCCCTGCCTGTTGCTGCAGAAACAGACAGAGATATTCCATGTCAACCTCTGCCTCCACCCATGCTTAATGTAGTATTATGATCATTTTAAATTTATAGAAATAAGCAGGTAGAAAGGCTTCTCCAACAAAAATCAGTAATGATTCGAATAGTGGAGACTCAAATTTAATGCAGGCTATGGGCATTAAAATCCTGACTTCTATAGAAATTCAAAGCAGAATAATTCATACTGTGAATCAAGTTCCTTTGACTAAAGAATACGGGGCTAGATAACACTCAGACCTACAGGTCCGAAGGCAAAATCATTCTTATCAATTAAATATAAGTTTATCGCAAGGAATTTCTCTACTTGAACATTGCTTATTTCCAAAGTTGGGCAAGGCAGAAGCCAAAAATCGTAAAAGATACTCATGTACCATATCTCTGTGTTATCTACAGAAATTATCTAGCACAGGTAAATTGTGAAAGCTTAATAAGTAATGGTTAAACGCAGAACAAAACTTTAGCTTAAAGAGTGTTTTGAGGAGAGAATTCCTCACAAAAAGACTATAAGATCTTATCAAAGCATGAAAACCATCTCTCCAAAACCTAAAGGAAGACCAGCTTTAAAAAAAGGAGAGCACATGTTTGCAAAAGCAAAAGGCTTTTTTATCGGCAAAACTCTCCACCAGTTTAGCATACCTAAAAGAAACAAGCTTTTTAAAACACAGTCAGAGAATGCAGGAGGACTATTGTTTAAACATAAATGTATAAACCTGATATGTTTTTCATACAGATCTTTGCTAAGACATGGTATTACCATGAAGCAAAGTTTAAAAATTAAATTGTCTTAATTGGGATTAGACATGGCAAATTTATATAGGAATGTCTGATTATATTTCTTGATAGGAAAAGTTTTAAAGTTTAAAATCTTTATCTGACTTTTGTTACATGCTACAAGAGATATTTTATCTGTAATAATATTTTAAAATGAATTATAGTACATGTGTAGGTTAAATACCAAGGTATAAACAGTATTTTTCCAAGGCTTTTAGAGGTAAATCCACATGGACTCTTGCAACCATGTGACTCACTGCCACAAATATTTGGATCTGGAAAGGAAACTTCATCCAGCAGTTTTTTCAATTGATCCTGCCATATAGAGGGCAATACTCCTACACCTCAGGTTACAAGTTTTTATGACAAGTATTGAATATAATCAAAAGCAAAATTAATAATCAGTGCAATTTTTTAATTGACTAGCATCAATTGGCATATGCTTTAGAGAAATTTCTAATATATTCAAATTTTAAATATGTAGGTATCATTAAATTTTCAAACAGGATATAAGGTCAGCAAGGATAAAAATTAGCAGCCGTTATTTAAAAACCTGAATGAAGTTCAAAATTGTATGTAAGGCACATTATTGCAACTTTATCCAAAAGGCAAATTATTTAGAATCATTCAATCTGAAAAGAATATAAAATCAATTCTCAATATGAGACACATTCTCAACATTGCAAGGCATCAAAGTAAAAACAGTGCTGGAAGGCTTCAAATTGTTAATCAGCAGTAAATTATGAAGGTTATTAATTAATTTGTTAACCAGTAACAGTGACTTATGTGTGGTTTAGAATCGGCAACACTACCACTTGTTCAAATTGCATATATCGATCCTGAGCATTATTGCAGTCTAAAACCAATTACTAGTATCCAAGCTCAAATATTACTTGCACAATGTGGTCGATTTTGGCAACAGAATTTTGTAAAACGCATAGGCGAAATTGATAATTCCATTCATATTATCAAAATCTTTTCAGTCATGAATTTAAATTTGATAGTTTAAAAATGATAACGTCACTGCAATTGCTGTGCTTCCATTTACTGCATGTATTTAGGGTACAGCAGATATTGATGCATGCACAGTATAAGTTTATACAAAAGCAAAAGTTACATGCAGATAGGCTACTGCTTAAGATCACAGTACAAGCTGGTCAAATCAAATGTGATTTATGGTATAATGCTTTTATGATTATTGGTTTAAAACGTGAATATTAAACATCAATGTATGCCATATTGCAAAGCCAAGGTGAAATCATTATCAAAGGCAAATGGCCTTGAGGACACTGCTTTTTAGCAGACACAGATCACTTGCACTCTCTGACACATCAGAGTGCCAAGTCCATTATTCCTCAATATTTTATGGACACAAGGGAAATTGCCTATTATTATATGTTATTTTTCTTTTCTCATATTTTGAAGTATATTTCAAGTACTTTTAATACTCTAATCCTGAGCAATGAAGGTGCAAATTTTTCTCTTTATATGTACCCAACAGAATGAGATTATAAGAACATGACAGCATTTATTAAGTTGCAGGTGACTACCCTGGGAAACCATCACTGATTGCATAAAAAGAGAATGCAGAGGACACCTCAATGGTCCAGACAGCCAAAGCCACACACACAGACATATATTCCATAAGAGATGGATATATGTGGGCTGCTGAGGTTGGAGGTACTGCGACACGGTGTTTGACACCCTCATTCACAGGTGGCTAGGGTATCAAAGTGCAACCATATTGCCATGTAGCAGGCATCTAGGCGGGTATATCCCTAAAATGCATAATCAGTACAAGGGAGAATAAGGAAATTCCCCTTCATATCCAGACACAGTCATCTTTTCTTTGGCTATGAAAGCTCTGGCAACTTCTTATACTCCTAACTGTGTGGGCGATAAGCTAATGCACCTGTCCTATGTTCTATGGGGCTACTTCCTCAATAATTCAAGAAAATGAGAGTGAAAACTATTTTCTTATTACTCTTTGTCATTATTTTTAATCTTTTATGAAACCTTTATCTTTGATTTTGATTACTAAGTATTAAGATCACATTTTATTTTTATATTTTTTTTAGTCACAAATTTTGTTACATTTTTATATCACTCAACCTTCACTTCTTTTTATTTTTAAAACAAAAAAGGGGGATATGTAGCATTCCAAGCATATTCACATCTATGAAATATAAATGATTGAACGATTACTGTATCTTCAGGCACAAGGTTATACCAATGATATTCCTGGGTGGTCCCTTGAACTGGCCATGAGGCCTGTTGCCTAGGCCAAACTCATTAACATTATCAGAGTATTCCCTTGGGAAAGTGCGGGTTGATTAACATGATCAGAGCATTCCTTTGAGAAAGGGCAGGTTGAAATCCACACGCCCAAAGCTGTTACCTCTACCTTACCGACCAATCTTATTTGTCAGTGCTTGGTGATGTGATTGCTAGGTCCTTGGAAGTAAGGCCCAGACCAGATAGGAATAAAACCAGAGGCAACTTTGTGATAGGTCTCTTGGAACTTCCTCTCCCCTTTCTTGGACCTCTGCTCTGCTCCTAATCCTCTCTCTCTCTTTCTCTCTCTACCTGAATCTCTTCCTCCCCCGAGGCCCTAGCCCCTCTCGGCTATGTATTCTCTGCCCACTCTCCTTCTCTACCTCGTATTCCAGTGATCCTCATATTCTCCTTCCCAGAAGAATATCATAGGGGTTTGCCTGCCCTATTTAAACGCTGACTTGTCCGTGTCTGTCATTCTTCACCCTGGTTCCCCGATTTCCTACCTCTCCTCGGGTCCCTACCACAAAGGACAACCTACTCTTTGTAGACCCTGTTTATCAGGACTCTACAAATGCTGCCCTCAACATGGCAGGATCAACTTATCAATGTGCTGGAGTAACTTCCCTTCTAATACCCAAATAGCCAAAAAGGTTTAGAAGCAATTCACGTGGCTGGAGCAGTCCATTTGGCTTCACCTCTAGAAGCCTTGAAAAATACTGTTTACAACTTGGTACTTAACCTACAGTTACACTAGAATTCATATTAAAATTGTATTACAGATAAGATATCTCTTGTCCAGATATTCTGTAGTATATGACAAAAGTCAGATAAAGATTTTGAACTTTCCCTATCAAGAAATGTAATCAGACATTCCTATATAATTTTGGCATGTCCAATCTAAATTAGAACAATTTAATTTTTTTTATTAAATGTGACTTACTTACAGTATCTCCATATTTTAGCAACGATCTTTTGAAAGCCAGATTTTCACCCTTTTGTTTTACACATTAGCTTGCCTGGATTCTCTGGCAGTCCTTCAAAGAGTTTCTTGCAGCTGGTCTTTTGATATGCTAACATAGTGATATACTTTACTGAGAAGAGTGAAGCCTGTTGCCCTGGCTATCTGCAGGATAGCAAAATATCTGTTCAAACTAGGCTTTCCTGAATTTTAAAGTAACTCAGGATTATTTCATCGACTTACCAATTTTGATTAAGCCTGTGGTCTTAGTAGAAAAAGTTTTTAGAAATGATCTTTGCTGTAAAGTGACCTGATCCTTTGAAGTGTCCAGCTTTGCTGGAAGCAAAGCAAAGAGGTGTTCTTTCTTTCAAATGGAATTGCATTCAAATTCCTGAGGACGAAAGTTCAAGGCTTGTTCTGTCTTATTAAATCCTTCAAAATTTACCTGTGCCAGATAACTTCTGAGAGATAATGGGCACTTGTATTCCCTCATGATTTTTATTTTGTTCCTGCCATCACTTTTGAAAGAAGCAGTCTTTAAGTAAAGAAATCCCTGGCAATGAACTTAGAATCAATTGATACTAATGATCTGGCCCTGGAACTTGCTGGCCTTATCTAGCCCAGTATTCTTTAGTTAAAAGCACTTGATTAACATACTGAATCAGCCTGCTTAGAATTTCTTTAGAAGCCAGGATATCAATACCCATAGTCTGAACTAAATTTATGTTTGCACTTTTCGAATCTCTAGTTTTTGCTGGAGAAGTATTTCTACCTGATTTTTTTTTGTCTTTTTTATAAATTTAAAATGATCGTAATACTGCATTAAGTATTTGTGGAGGCAGAGGTTGAAATGAATGATTCTGTCTGTTTCTGCAGCAAGCAGACAGAGGAATAATAGCATGAATAGATAAGAGTCAGTTAAAGGAAGGGGGTTAAGTATTTTGTTTGTAGCATTAGTGGAAGGAAGGGCAAAAGACTGAGGGATAAGTCAATGCTTAATGCAGCATATTAATTAGAGTCCATTGGCTCTCAAGTGTAGGTATTGAGATTCTTAATCAGCCCTATAGTGCTGAGAGCCTCCAAGCATTTTGAATAGTACAGGGCAAGCTAGAAATCCTGCTTCCTTCTTTGTAGGGGCTATCTGCATCTTCACTAACACTCTTTTGACTGGTAGAGTTCTGTGGGGAAAGGAGCAGGATGCATTTGAAAAGAAGTATTAAAAGATGAAGGTGGCTGTAGGGAGCTAAAAGCCTCGAGGAAGTAACATCTTCTTGAATTTGTAAAGCTTTTTCTACCATATCATTGGAATGCTGGAATGGCTTTGTATATAATGCCATTTGCCTAATTTCCCATGTGCTGTTATTGACTTGTGGTATTTTCTGCTTCTCTTTCTTATACTGCCTCAATTTATCTCCATCTAGATCCAATTGTGGCACATTCAGAACATCCCTTGCTGGAAATTCAGGATACGCTTTCCATACTAGGTTGAGTAATGCTTCAAAGATCTTAATACCTTTCTTTTCAATGAAAGACATTAACAGTCTAATAGAATAGGTATGAGATGAGGTAGTTTGACCCATATTTCTAAAACAAAAGTCGTGTTTACCGCAGAGGCCACCTGCAGGTTTCGTCTTTTTTTGGCTCCGGGCTCCAATAATGCTTCTCAAGCTGTGCACACTTGAACTGATAAAGCCTGTAAGGGAGGTTTGTTCCTAAGCCGGGGGTGCCCATTATAACAGGCGTCCAGCGGCTGTCATAAAAAAGGATATTTATTTGTGGGTTTGGGCTCAAGAAGGAGCAAGAACTCTGAGAAAATGGGTGAAGAATACGGGACACAGACAAATCAATATTTTTTGGAAGGGAAGGCTTGAATCCCTGAGGACATTTTCTTCGGAAAGAGAATTAAAGGAAAATGTGAGAAGCAACGTGCAGACACGTGGTAGTAATAATTCCGAGATAGAAAGGACTGAGCATGCTCTCTCCTAGAAAGCCGTGACATTTTAATTATTCCTCTTGACCAAACATAGGTTTAGACTGCTACAGTGGAGTAGAGAGGATTTCCTTGGGTGGGGGGTGGGGAGTGAACAGGAACTCCTGGGGCTGGGGTCCTGAAACCCAGGTGCCAAAAGGGAAGACACATCAATCTTAGCCTTTGGTACCCAGATGTTTAACCTATGGTCATGGTGACCGAGTTTAGGTCAGCGAATCGTGAGATGATATATCTTTGTGAAACCTGGGATAGCAGTCTACCTGCGGCTGCTACATAATGTATTTTCTTAGTAGGTTTGGGCTTGAGAAGGAGAAAGTAGTCGGAGAAAATGGGTGATAAATCAAGAGACACAGAGAAGTGAATTGAAATGGGGAGTGACGATGGCCCCTGATATTATTTTCCTTAGAAAAATCATGAAAGGAAAATCTGAGACATAAGAGAGACGGCGGGGAAGTAAGAACTCCGAGATAGAAAACACATGGCCAAGAGTGGCGATAGGACAGATAAAGCAGAAAACAAGAGGAAGAGCAGCACTCCTCACCCCAGCCTTTATTGTGCATTGAGAGGTGATCAATGAATACGTGTCATAGCACGTAGTTCTTAACTTTGGTTGCATAGACAATGAGAAGGTCAGAGTAGGCGGGGATTCTCCTGACATGAGCTTTTCAGAGGAACGAGGTTTGACAAGGTGAGGGCTAAGCCTTTGTGGCTCAGGCTCAGGAATTCTCTTGCCCTTAGAACTGCCCATATATTGATTATGAACGGACAGCCTTTAAATTTTAATTATTCCCCTTGACCATACATAGGTGTGGACTGCTACAGGGGAGTAGAGAGAGGAATTCCTGGGTTGGGGACGAGTGAACAGGAACCCCTGGGGCTGGGGTCCTGAAACCCAGGTGCCAAAAGGGAAGACACATCAATCTTAGCCTTTGGAACCCAGATGTTTAAGCTATGGTCATGGTGACTGAGGTTAGATCAGTGAATCGTGACATGATCTATCTTTTTGAAACCTGGGATAACATATCCTTGTGAAACCACATGACTAAGGACATGTCAACCTTAGTTCTTGGCACTAGGAGCCCATTCGGGATTAATCTGGAGGGCAAGTTCCCATGATATTAATCTGTTACTTCAAAGGTTAAGAAGAGGACCTTGTTTGGATGAGAGGGCATTTCTATGATCTAGGAGGTACATGAAGCTTCCTTTCCTTCCTTCTTTCTTTTCCTCAAATTTTTTGGTCCCCTTCCATCTCCTCCTTCCTTTCTCCATCTCTCCCTCCCATATGTCCTCCTTCCCTCCCTCTCCCCATCCTTCCTTTTCATTTCAGCTCAGTGGAGGACATTTGGCTAAGATGGGGCCTGGAACATCGGTTTGTCTAATCTCCCTCACTCCTCTCTGTCCAATAGAGGGCCCTCTCAGGCTTGCAGGCAGATTCAAGCAATGGGAGATTTTTCAGGGCCAGACTTGGCCCGCCAGGAATGAATGATACCCCTGCTCCATTTCCTTGCATGCTCAGGAGGTTCCCACCTCCTCCCCATGTCCTGGCTAGGTCTTGGAAGTAAGAGAGCCAGGCCAAGAATGCAGAGGAGGTTGCGGGTTTGCTTGCTGCAGGGAGAAAGGCCTGCCTTGAGGCAGAGCTGGATGAAGCATGCAGGGTAAGCAGGCCACTCTAGGCGATGCCATGGTGTGGTCAGGAGAAAGAGCAGCAGCAGTAGCATTAAGGCACATATCTGTTCTGCCATCGAAGCCTTGTTCCTGTCAGCCTAAATGGGGAGGAAGGAGATGGTCTCTGGGTGGGAGGGCATGCATCTTGTAGAGCTAGAAGTAAAGCTAATGCACCTTTCTTTCCTTTTGGTTTCTGTCAAAGGTTTTCTCCCTCCCCTTGCCTTCCTTCCTGCTTTCTTCCCTCCCTGGTGAAATGAAGGTCCTCTCATGAAGGTGCTTCTGGAAGGTAAGTGTAATGAATCCATTTCCGCTCACCCTCCTGGTGGTGGTGGATGCCAGCCTCTGGTCAGCAAGGTGGCAATCCCTCCTTCCCCAGGGGGTCCATACCGGGGTGGGAGGGAGTTGTGTGTCAGCATCAGGAGCAGTAATAGCAGCTGAATAGCTCCTCTGGGGACCTACCAAAGTCTCCCCTTTGGGGACTACTTTGGCGATTGCGGGCCATGTGATTTGCGGGTTTTTTCTTTGTTTTTGGCGAAGCTTCTTTAGACAGGTCTCCCCCAATATGAAGGCGAAGGGGAACACTGGGACTCCTTTGGGCATTGTAGGTCAATACCAAAGAGGGTTGTTTTTTTTTGTTTGTTTGTTTTGCCTCCGCCAAACGTGGGCTTTTTGTAAGGGATAGATGTGAGGCAAGGCCAGTCCCAGGTCGGAGGTGTGTGTGTGTGTGTGGGGGGGGGCTGAGTCTTTTCCCCTGGCTGCTGGTGGTGTATCCCTTAATGTGCTTTTGGAGCCCGAACCAAGCTAGCTGCCAAGCTAGCAGCCATAGGAGGGCCTGAACAACTTTGAACATTAACAACCACTGATGACTTAAATTGATCACTTTCCTATAATGAAACAGAAGTGGAGAAATGGAAAGGAAAATTCAAAGCAAAACCAATTCATGGAGTGTGGGTGTCATCTGAAGGAAAACCCCTTCAGAGGAGGCGGGGATTCTCCTGACATGAGTTTTTCAGAGGAACGAGGTTTGACAAGGTGAGGGCTAAGCCTTTGCGGCTCAGGCCCAGGAATTCTCTTGCCCTTAGAACTGCCGATACATTGCTCATGAATGGATCTGATCAAGTATTTCATACATCAACCATACCCCCATGCCTGGTAGGTTATATATCCACCCCTTTTTTTTTTTACAAAAATTAAATAAGAGGGTATATCATATTGCCCATGTATAGCCAGGATTATAAGAAGTTGTCACATCTTCAATAGTTAAAGAAAAAGACTTCCTCTCGAGATGAGAGGGAATCCTTGTCTTTCCCTTGTTCTGATTATGCGTAGTCTTTGGGATATATAATCCAAGATGCCTGCCACATAGAGATATGGTTGCAGGGTTGGTACCATGGTCTGTGAATGAGGGTGTCTGTAACCTGGTCGTGGTGGTTACAAAAAGGGATTTTTCCTTTGTGGGCTGGGACTCGAGAAGAAGGAGCAAGGAGTCTGAGAATATGGGTGAAGAATGACAGACAGAGACAAGTCAAAGTAATAGATAGGGCAGGCGTGATCCCCTCTGCTTTTTTCCTTGGTCAAAGAATTAAACTTAAAAAATTTAAATTTTTTTTTAAATTTAAATTTAAAATTTAAATTTAAAATTAAAAAGAAAATATGAGAAGCTTGCAGACAGGTGGAAGTAAGACAGGTGGCCCAGAGAGGCCTTAGTAAAGAGACAGTAGTGAAGCTTTAAGATTGCTGGAACAAGAGAGGGAATCACGCCTTGACCCCAGGCTTTCTTGGGGATAGCCAGGATCAGTGACCAGATAAGAAAGCATAGATAATTCAGATTGGATGGGAAGGTAATGATGACACCTTTTGGGTGTGTTGACCTCAACCCGCCCTTTTACCAAGGAATTGGAGTCCTCACCAAATGTCAATGCACCAAATGAGTTTGCATGGCTAGGTCAAGAGTCCACCCACAAATGTCAGAGTTCCAACCTTGTGTCTGAAGACACAATATCCATATATCAGTTATATTTCTTAGATGTGAATATGCTTGGAATGCTACATATCCCCCCTTTTTGTGTTAAAAAAATAAGATGAAGGGCGAGTGATATAAAAATACGAGAAAAATTTGACTCAAATTAAAAATATAAAAATCATGTAGCATCATCAAATGATACTTCAAGTGATTCAAAATAGACAACCAAAACTTATTGCAAAAAGTTTGGATGTAAAAAGTAAGTGTGATTGTCAAGAACAATGAAGATTTAACTCTCAACTTATTGATAATTTGATAAGGATGAAAATGATCTTCATACATAACATACCAAATCATCTGAGCAAATGATCTTGGGAATATGATTCCAAAATTAAAACAAAATTTTAGACTCTCTTTTCACTGTTTATGTGGCATGTTTGAAGCTGAGCCAATATGTAATATCAGAATTTACATTCCCAATGATTTCTCATTCCTGATCTAAATTGACTAAAACTCTCCTTGTACAGGAGCATAATTTTTCCACCATTAAAAGCTTTGTAAAAACATGAATGCCACAATTATTGTGAAATTTTTAACAAATACCAACATTCCCAAACACATTACATTCTGATCTGCAGTCTAAATACCCAGGATGATGATAATGAAGTGACATTTCAAGTTTTGGCTGCATATTTCGTATATCATCCTCATTTAAATTTCTGCTTTTATCAATAAACCCATCAATATGATAGCCAAGCATATCACATTACCAATATTTGGAAAATTCATTCCACCAAACCAATGTTTGGGTAAATAGAAGCTTAAGTTCTTTTTCACATAGAAAGAATTTCTACAGTTTCTGGAACTTGTCGAATTTGGTGTAGCTTGTTCTTTCCTGGTTGTTAATGTATAATATTCCATGTGCTTTTTCTACAAGCTTATCCGTGCCTATTGTGTCCTATTTTCAATACCTACTCCAAAAAAGGAAAACTTAGATCATACTTTGCCCTTGCTCCATGTATGTGTGTGATAACTCGTTCCACCTAGGAGAGTCAATAACTGCGCGTCCACAGAAATTGTCCAACCTAGCGCACTCAGATGACCACTGAGGCTTTACTTTCAAATACCAGAACGTCTTCCAGTATTTGGATGGGAAGCCAATAGACCCCGAATCCAGTGGCCTGCCTGAATTCTGGGACTATTGGTAGAGAGCAAGAAACCGTTCCCATAAAGATATTACCCCAAAAGACAGGATTTCAGGACTAATGGTTAACAATGGTATTAACACTCAAGTACACCCACGGTGGTTGGCATGTCACGTCCACCTAGTTATTGGCAGGAACATCATCTTTGCATGGTTGTAAATGATCTTTTTCAATAACTTAGGTTCCTGATGACAGGTTTCAGAGTGCATTTTGGCTGATCTCTCATACCTTTTTTCCAGAGTCACATCAGGATCATCTGTCCATTAAACCTGCCTGTGTAGCATTTTCTGCCTGGCACCTCCCTTTTTGTTGTCAGAGGTATCAGATCTATGCTATGAGTGAAAGTTTTCGATCTCCTCCTCTTTGGAGAGTCATACCAATGTCTATACCCTCGGGGATAGCAGCATTTCTTACAATACTAGTAGTAGTTTTACAATGTATCCTTTTGACAGATTTGATTCCATAAGAAAGACCTCGGAGTGTGGGATTTATCTGATGTCTTAGACAGACACAAGTGTGGTTTAGTCCTTCTGAGTTAGCATCCTTGCTCTTGGTTTGGGTACACTATATCAATGGATGTCAGCCGGACCAGTGTCCCACAGTAGCCTAATAGCTAATGTCACTGATAGTGTCACATCAGTCTTGTGGAGTGATCTTAGTCACCGGTGAAGTGTCCTTCCAGCGTGCCTGGAGAGTGGCTGGCGTGTAGTTAGCTGATGTCAACAGCGTTGGTCTGCTTCTCTTCCTGGTCTTGTGTTGGCTGGCATGATGTGCTTTGTGGGTGACCAGATGTTTCCACTCTCTGTCAACATACAGACAAGACCTCGACCCAACGTTATCATCCCCTTGGGTCCCTCACAGTCTTAATTTCTTGGTAATATTCAACCCAATTCAGATATATCCTACAATGTAATCTTTAGCAGGACATTCAAACTGTTATTGCAAAGTTTTAACTGATGTTCGTTTTAGAGTATGGAAGAGGTAGATGGTTAGTGATACCGTTTCCACCCTTCTTTCTTATGAAAGTTGAAATGCCACAGCTGAACAAAATTGACTTTTAGATAAGTCTGATACGAAGAAAGACATGCTGTTGTTTGCCAATATAATGTACCCCTGAAGACAATGATCACATATACATTTTGGACAAATCGTACTGCAATAGGACAGTATTTATGGTACAGTCGTAACCTTCCCAATTGTACCATTTGATATTTGATCCTATTTGGGTAACGGGGAACAATTCCACAAAAGTAATTTTCAGTTCCTTGTTATGCCAATACCATTTGGAATTTTCAGGTATGTGATAACGTTTGATCTTATAACCAATACCCATCAATCTGTAGTCCAGAATATCTGTCAGGGACTTCACGATATTCTTCTGGAGGCAAATTGTGTTTCATACAATGACATGTGCGTGGATAGTGTGTTAGACCTGCCTATAGGGCAGTGATGATCTTTCCAGCTCATTGGCTGTTTTTTGCATGTGTCCTGTGCCAGACACCTCTGCAGTCTGTCCTTTTTCTGGTGAGATTTTCTTGCCATCGGATAGCTTGCATATAAGCCATGAGCTATCCAATTCAGCCCATTTATTGCTATGAAAAGCACTGCTATCCCAAGATGTTTGGAATAGACAACCGTGCACAATTATTCCTAAGTTCTGTAATGGCTTTGCTCACTTCTTCATTTGAGCTTAATGCCATCAACCAGGAGAGTAAGCATGTCCCATCCCCTTTCACCCTGGGACTCCTTTGGGCATTGTAGGTCAATACCAAATAGGTTTTTGTTTTTTGTTTTCCCTCCACCGAACCTGGGCTTTTGGTAAGGGATAGATGTGAGGCAAGGCCAGTCCCAGGTCGGAGGTGTGGGGGTGGGGACTGTGCCCTTTCCCCTTGTTGCTGGTGGTGTATCCCTTAATGTGTGTTTGGAGCGCGAACCCCAATTGCAGAGTGTGGCAAAAGCAAGGGCTCCAGCTGAAGGGAGGGGTGGAGGAAGGAGGTGTGTGGAAGAGCTGCGCAGGCCCAGAGTAAAAGGCAGGCCAGGAGGCTTGGAGCGCAGGCGCTCAGGGGCAGGCAGGTGGCACGCAGGCGCAGTAGGGGCAGGCAGGTGGCACGTGGCGGAGGGGGAGGGGAGCGGAAAGTTCCCGCCTTTTCTGTCAGAGCCTCCCTGTGTCGCTGTGCCTAGCATTAAGGTCCGCCAAGGCAAAAGACTGGAAGTTGCATGTGGACTGTGTGAGGTAGGGGAGCAGCACTTGGGCCGAAGTTGGTCACATGAGGCACCTCTGCCGAGGGGAGGAGGCTTTGGGGGTGGCTGCTGCCGCGGAGCCCGCCTCCTGCCTCTTCCTCTGGGTTCTTCAGTAGTCCCGCCTGCTGCCTGTACTGGTCAGCTCCATAGGCAGGCCTACCCCTGAAAGCTGCCCCTCCCTCTCAATTGCCCGCCTCCCACACTGCCCCTCCTCTCCCTGGGGGACACCCACCAGAAAGTCCCCTCCTTCAGTAGCCCCACTCCCAGGTCCCCAACTTCCTCAGGTGCTCAGCTCCCCCTCCCCCACCCCCTTCGCCTCTTGGTCTCCCTCTTGAGGCCACATATTGGTATTGCATCCGAGGAGGGTTTTTTTTTTTTTAATGGTTTTGAAATAAGCTTTTAGAGCTCTGTGCAAGTTGGACCCCAAGCCTCGTACACATCCTGACGTCTCAGGCATAAATATGAGTGGACCTTGGCCAGGAGTGGCCCACTTTGCCTTAGAGCAGTCACACACCTGCCTTCCACCCTGTGCTCTCAGTATTCTCCTTCCATAGCGGATGCAGAAATGATTAAGGAAGTTCTTTCTGCTCTCCCGCTGCCTGAAGCCCTCGCTCTAGTTCACTGCTGTGCCCATAGAGGTGGCACTGACCCTGTCTCCAGGGGACATGACTGAGCAGATGCTGCTGCCAAGCTAGCAGCCATAGGAGGGCCTGAACTACTTTGAACATGAACAACCACTGATGACTTAAATGGATCACTTTCCTATAATGAAAAGGAAGTGGAGAAATGGAAAGGAAAATTCAAAGCAAAACCAATTCATGGAGTGTGGGTGTCATCTGAAGGAAAACCCCTGCTCCCTAGAAGTTTCCATCACCAAATTTACCAATCTGTTCATCCTAATGGCCACTTTGGTACCCCGGGCATGGTGGACTCTGTTAAGAGAGTCTGGCTGGCCCCTGGTATAACTACCAGAGCCCCTAAAGTGTGTTCAGCCTGCTCTTCCTGCCAGTCAGATCACCAACATGCCTTTGGTGGAAAAGCCTTTGGTGGGCGTCCTCTGGCTTACACACCTTGTGAGCGTTCTTTGTAAGGGAAGTGTCTCCTTTGGAGTGGTGTCCACCGAGGATCTGGAGGGATAGAGGCGGCAAACGCAAGTCCTGTGTGACCCTGGAGGCATGACCCTCCCCTGCAAGCATGCCCATTCCTCCAGCCATGCATCCCTCCTCACCTCAAAACGGGGGAAGTGTCGTTCCTGGCAACATAGGGTGGACCTTGTCCTTGCAGGGATGAGACAGCTGTCCCTTTTACCGGCACGTTCACTATTCTCCTTGGTCCTCACCATGTCCTGGCTAGGTCTGTGAAAGGAGTGAAGCAGGTAGAGAATACACTAGACGCTGCTGGCTGGCTGACTGGCTGGCTGGCTGGCTGACTGTGTGCTGGCATCAGTGCCTGCCTAGATAGAGAGATGGCTGGAACCTATAGGGTAGCCTGGTCACTCTTGGGCTCCACTTGTACCTTGTGTTCTTGGCTCTCCCTCAGAATGTGATGCCACAGAGCGGTCAGCTGTAGCACAAAGAGCAGCAGCAGCAGCAGCAGTGGTAAGGCAGCTCTTCTGTTCCGTGTCTAGGACTCCTGCCTTTGGGGTTGAAGGTATAATGTCCGATTCTGGCTCAGAATCCATGGAGGACACATACACACACACACACACACACACACACACACACACACACACACACACACACACACGGTAATGCAACACACAAGAGGTACTTTATTGAGCAAAATATAGCTTGGTGCCGAGGACCTAAAGTGCTGGCCCCGAGGCTGCGATTTGCAGGTGTTTTATACACTTTTAGGGTACAGGGAGTAAAAAGGAATTCCTGGGGTGGGGGGGAGTGAACCGAAAGTCCTGGGGCTGGGGTCCTGAAACCCAAGTGCCCAAAGGGAAGACACAGCAATCTTAGTCTTCGGTACCCATATGTTTCACGTATGGTCATGGTGACCGAGGTTAGGTCAGTGAATCGTGAGATGATATATCTTTGTGAAACCTGGGATAAGAGTCCAACCTGCGGCTGCTACATAATGTATGTCCTTAGTGGGTTTGGGCTCGAGAAGGAGAAAGGAGTCGGAGAAAATGGGTGATAAATCAAGAGACACAGAGAAGTGAATTGAAATGGGAGCGGCGATGGCCCCTGATACTATTTTCCTTAGAAAAATCTTGAAAGGAAAATCTGAGAGATAAGAGACCAAGCGGAGGTAAGAATTCTGAGATAGAAGGACGTGGCCAATAGTGGCGCTAGGACAGATAAAGAGAGACAGCAGGGAGAACTCCAAGGTTGCAGGAAACAAGAGAAAAAGCAGGGGGCCTCACCCCAGCCTTTATTGTGGATTGAGAGGTGATCAATGAATACGTGACATAGTACATAGTTCTTAACTTTGGTTGCATAGACAATGAGAAGATCAGAGGAGGAGGGGATTCTCCTGACATGAGCTTTTCAGAGGAATGAGGTTTGACAAGGTGAGGGCTAAGCCTTTGTGGCTCAGGCCCAGGAATTCTCTTGCCCTTAGAACTGCCCATACATGGATCGTGAATGGATCTGATCAAGTATTTCATACATCAACCATACCCCCATGTCTGGTAGGTTATATATCCACCCCCCTTTTTTTTTTTACAAAAATTAAATAAGAGGGTATCCTGTTACAATGAAATTGTAAACTTAATCAACAAACAGGAATACTAGTGAGCTATCAGATAAAGAATCAAAAATGAATTCACAATCCAATTTCAAAATGAAGTATAACTTAGCAATACTGCTGTAAAAATGATAAGAATGATCTTCATTTCCATTTAGCAATGTCAAGGTTAACAATTTTCATCCTCCAAGATCACAAGTTATAATATAAAATAATAAGAAAATGATGTTCACTCCTTAGTGATCCTGAATTAAGGTGATAAAGTAATCATAGGACAGGTGCATGGACATATCATATTGCCCACGTATAGCCAGGATTATAAGAAGTTGTTACATCTTCAATAGTTAAAGAAAAAGACTTCCTCTCGAGATGAGAGGGAATCCTTGTCTTTCCCTTGTTCTGATTATGCGTAGTCTTTGGGATATATAATCCAAGATGCCTGCCACATAGAGATATGGTTGCAGGGTTGGTACCATGGCCTGTGAATGAGGGTGTCTGTAACCTGGTCGTGGTGGTTACAAAAAGGGATTTTTCCTTTGTGGGCTGGGACTCGAGAAGAAGGAGCAAGGAGTCTGAGAATATGGGTGAAGAATGACAGACAGAGACAAGTCAAAGTAATAGATAGGGCAGGCGTGATCCCCTCTGCTTTTTTCCTTGGTCAAAGAATTAAATTTAAAAAATTTAAATTTTTTTTAAATTTAAATTTTAAATTTAAATTTAAAATTAAAAAGAAAATATGAGAAGCTTGCAGACAGGTGGAAGTAAGACAGGTGGCCCAGAGAGGCCTTAGTAAAGAGACAGTAGTGAAGCTTTAAGATTGCTGGAACAAGAGAGGGAATCACGCCTTGACCCCAGGCTTTCTTGGGGATAGCCAGGATCAGTGACCAGATAAGAAAGCATAGATAATTCAGATTGGATGGGAAGGTAATGATGACACCTTTTGGGTGTGTTGACCTCAACCCGCCCTTTTACCAAGGAATTGGAGTCCTCACCAAATGTCAATGCACCAAATGTTAATGAGTTTGCATGGCTAGGTCAAGAGTCCACCCACAAATGTCAGAGTTCCAACCTTGTGTCTGAAGACACAATATCCATATATCAGTTATATTTCTTAGATGTGAATATGCTTGGAATGCTACATATCCCCCCTTTTTGTGTTAAAAAAATAAGATGAAGGGCGAGTGATATAAAAATATGAGAAAAATTTGACTCAAATTAAAAATATAAAAATCATGTAGCATCATCAAATGATACTTCCAGTGATTCAAAATAGACATCCAAAACATATTGTAAAAACTTTGGATGTAAAAAGGAAATGTGATTGTCAAGAACAATGAAGATTTAACTCTCAACTTATTGATAATTTGATAATGATGAAAATGAATGAAAAAAGTCTCATAATAAATTAAAAATAATGATAAAAAGTAATAAGAAAATAATCTTACTTCAAAATTTATGAAAAGAAAAACAACATAGGATAATCAAAATATTCAGAGAAAATAAAGTAAAAGAGCATCAAATCCAAATTGCTCAATTGAAATGAAAATGGTATAAAGATATTCTTAAAAATACTTTCTCTCTTTCTCCCCCCCTTTTTTGAATAGTATACCAAATAGATTAGCATGTTTTACATTTTTCAAACATTAGTGCAAACATCAATTCAAGTGTCAATATTCCCCAAAACATTACATTTTGATTTGTTGTTGAAACAAGAGTGAAGCTAATGAAGTGACATGGTAAGTTTTGGTTGTACATTTCTCATATAAGCCTTATTGGTATGTACAAAAATAAAATTTCAGATTCATATATCAGGATCAGAGCATTAGTCGTACTTACAATGTACTTCTAGTATTTCAAGGAAAATATATGGGAAAAATAATCTGAGAAAATGATCATGGAAAATGACCATGAAATGAATGCAAAATTTTAAACTAATGGCTCACCTTTCATGTGGCATAGCTGTAGCTGAGCCAATGTGTAACGTCAGAATTTACATTCAAACATGATTTCTATTTACCTAATCAATGTTGACCAAGATCGACATTGTAAAATTTTTACACAATTAGAAATGCAAAAATTAGTGCAAATTCTTAACAAGTACCAATATTCCCATTAACTTTACATTCTGATTTGTTGTATTAATATGCCTTATATGAAGTTTCTGAATGTCATTCAGGCTTTTTAAACAATATCTGCTCATTTCTATCCTTGCTGACCTCATGCCCTGTTTAAAAAAATAATACCTATTAAAAATTTGAATGTATTAGAAATATCTCTAAATCATATACCAATTCATGCTTGTCATTTAAACACTTGCACTTAGTATTAACTTTCCTTTTGACCAATTCCAGTACTTGTGATTAAACCTTATAACCTAATTCAGGCTATGGGCATTGAAACCCTGACTTCTATAGAAAGATAAGACCTTCATCCCTGAAGGCTTCTTTTCTTATGCAGCCTTCCCCCATCCCCACAGAACTCTGCAAGCCAAAACAGCATTAAGGAGGCTACAGATAGCCCCCTGCAAACAAGAAGCAGGATTTCTAGCTTGAGCTATAGCATGCAAAACTATTGGAAGCTCTCACCATTATAGAGCTGATTAAAACCCTTTATAAGCAAAATTTTTACACCATATGATTGGAAATTAAGAAAAGTATTACCTGCTGTTAAGAGCATACAAGGAGGATTGACTTATCTCTCAGTCTTTTGCCCTTCCCTTCACTTATGATACTAACAATATACTTAACTCACTTCCCTTAACTGACTTTTCTATCCTTGCTATCTTTCCCCTGCCTGTTGCTGCAGAAACAGACAGAGATATTCCATGTCAACCTCTGCCTCCACCCATGCTTAATGTAGTATTATGATCATTTTAAATTTATAGAAATAAGCAGGTAGAAAGGCTTCTCCAACAAAAATCAGTAATGATTCGAATAGTGGAGACTCAAATTTAATGCAGGCTATGGGCATTAAAATCCTGACTTCTATAGAAATTCAAAGCAGAATAATTCATACTGTGAATCAAGTTCCTTTGACTAAAGAATACGGGGCTAGATAACACTCAGACCTACAGGTCCGAAGGCAAAATCATTCTTATCAATTAAATATAAGTTTATCGCAAGGAATTTCTCTACTTGAACATTGCTTATTTCCAAAGTTGGGCAAGGCAGAAGCCAAAAATCGTAAAAGATACTCATGTACCATATCTCTGTGTTATCTACAGAAATTATCTAGCACAGGTAAATTGTGAAAGCTTAATAAGTAATGGTTAAACGCAGAACAAAACTTTAGCTTAAAGAGTGTTTTGAGGAGAGAATTCCTCACAAAAAGACTATAAGATCTTATCAAAGCATGAAAACCATCTCTCCAAAACCTAAAGGAAGACCAGCTTTAAAAAAAGGAGAGCACATGTTTGCAAAAGCAAAAGGCTTTTTTATCGGCAAAACTCTCCACCAGTTTAGCATACCTAAAAGAAACAAGCTTTTTAAAACACAGTCAGAGAATGCAGGAGGACTATTGTTTAAACATAAATGTATAAACCTGATATGTTTTTCATACAGATCTTTGCTAAGACATGGTATTACCATGAAGCAAAGTTTAAAAATTAAATTGTCTTAATTGGGATTAGACATGGCAAATTTATATAGGAATGTCTGATTATATTTCTTGATAGGAAAAGTTTTAAAGTTTAAAATCTTTATCTGACTTTTGTTACATGCTACAAGAGATATTTTATCTGTAATAATATTTTAAAATGAATTATAGTACATGTGTAGGTTAAATACCAAGGTATAAACAGTATTTTTCCAAGGCTTTTAGAGGTAAATCCACATGGACTCTTGCAACCATGTGACTCACTGCCACAAATATTTGGATCTGGAAAGGAAACTTCATCCAGCAGTTTTTTCAATTGATCCTGCCATATAGAGGGCAATACTCCTACACCTCAGGTTACAAGTTTTTATGACAAGTATTGAATATAATCAAAAGCAAAATTAATAATCAGTGCAATTTTTTAATTGACTAGCATCAATTGGCATATGCTTTAGAGAAATTTCTAATATATTCAAATTTTAAATATGTAGGTATCATTAAATTTTCAAACAGGATATAAGGTCAGCAAGGATAAAAATTAGCAGCCGTTATTTAAAAACCTGAATGAAGTTCAAAATTGTATGTAAGGCACATTATTGCAACTTTATCCAAAAGGCAAATTATTTAGAATCATTCAATCTGAAAAGAATATAAAATCAATTCTCAATATGAGACACATTCTCAACATTGCAAGGCATCAAAGTAAAAACAGTGCTGGAAGGCTTCAAATTGTTAATCAGCAGTAAATTATGAAGGTTATTAATTAATTTGTTAACCAGTAACAGTGACTTATGTGTGGTTTAGAATCGGCAACACTACCACTTGTTCAAATTGCATATATCGATCCTGAGCATTATTGCAGTCTAAAACCAATTACTAGTATCCAAGCTCAAATATTACTTGCACAATGTGGTCGATTTTGGCAACAGAATTTTGTAAAACGCATAGGCGAAATTGATAATTCCATTCATATTATCAAAATCTTTTCAGTCATGAATTTAAATTTGATAGTTTAAAAATGATAACGTCACTGCAATTGCTGTGCTTCCATTTACTGCATGTATTTAGGGTACAGCAGATATTGATGCATGCACAGTATAAGTTTATACAAAAGCAAAAGTTACATGCAGATAGGCTACTGCTTAAGATCACAGTACAAGCTGGTCAAATCAAATGTGATTTATGGTATAATGCTTTTATGATTATTGGTTTAAAACGTGAATATTAAACATCAATGTATGCCATATTGCAAAGCCAAGGTGAAATCATTATCAAAGGCAAATGGCCTTGAGGACACTGCTTTTTAGCAGACACAGATCACTTGCACTCTCTGACACATCAGAGTGCCAAGTCCATTATTCCTCAATATTTTATGGACACAAGGGAAATTGCCTATTATTATATGTTATTTTTCTTTTCTCATATTTTGAAGTATATTTCAAGTACTTTTAATACTCTAATCCTGAGCAATGAAGGTGCAAATTTTTCTCTTTATATGTACCCAACAGAATGAGATTATAAGAACATGACAGCATTTATTAAGTTGCAGGTGACTACCCTGGGAAACCATCACTGATTGCATAAAAAGAGAATGCAGAGGACACCTCAATGGTCCAGACAGCCAAAGCCACACACACAGACATATATTCCATAAGAGATGGATATATGTGGGCTGCTGAGGTTGGAGGTACTGCGACACGGTGTTTGACACCCTCATTCACAGGTGGCTAGGGTATCAAAGTGCAACCATATTGCCATGTAGCAGGCATCTAGGCGGGTATATCCCTAAAATGCATAATCAGTACAAGGGAGAATAAGGAAATTCCCCTTCATATCCAGACACAGTCATCTTTTCTTTGGCTATGAAAGCTCTGGCAACTTCTTATACTCCTAACTGTGTGGGCGATAAGCTAATGCACCTGTCCTATGTTCTATGGGGCTACTTCCTCAATAATTCAAGAAAATGAGAGTGAAAACTATTTTCTTATTACTCTTTGTCATTATTTTTAATCTTTTATGAAACCTTTATCTTTGATTTTGATTACTAAGTATTAAGATCACATTTTATTTTTATATTTTTTTTAGTCACAAATTTTGTTACATTTTTATATCACTCAACCTTCACTTCTTTTTATTTTTAAAACAAAAAAGGGGGATATGTAGCATTCCAAGCATATTCACATCTATGAAATATAAATGATTGAACGATTACTGTATCTTCAGGCACAAGGTTATACCAATGATATTCCTGGGTGGTCCCTTGAACTGGCCATGAGGCCTGTTGCCTAGGCCAAACTCATTAACATTATCAGAGTATTCCCTTGGGAAAGTGCGGGTTGATTAACATGATCAGAGCATTCCTTTGAGAAAGGGCAGGTTGAAATCCACACGCCCAAAGCTGTTACCTCTACCTTACCGACCAATCTTATTTGTCAGTGCTTGGTGATGTGATTGCTAGGTCCTTGGAAGTAAGGCCCAGACCAGATAGGAATAAAACCAGAGGCAACTTTGTGATAGGTCTCTTGGAACTTCCTCTCCCCTTTCTTGGACCTCTGCTCTGCTCCTAATCCTCTCTCTCTCTTTCTCTCTCTACCTGAATCTCTTCCTCCCCCGAGGCCCTAGCCCCTCTCGGCTATGTATTCTCTGCCCACTCTCCTTCTCTACCTCGTATTCCAGTGATCCTCATATTCTCCTTCCCAGAAGAATATCATAGGGGTTTGCCTGCCCTATTTAAACGCTGACTTGTCCGTGTCTGTCATTCTTCACCCTGGTTCCCCGATTTCCTACCTCTCCTCGGGTCCCTACCACAAAGGACAACCTACTCTTTGTAGACCCTGTTTATCAGGACTCTACAAATGCTGCCCTCAACATGGCAGGATCAACTTATCAATGTGCTGGAGTAACTTCCCTTCTAATACCCAAATAGCCAAAAAGGTTTAGAAGCAATTCACGTGGCTGGAGCAGTCCATTTGGCTTCACCTCTAGAAGCCTTGAAAAATACTGTTTACAACTTGGTACTTAACCTACAGTTACACTAGAATTCATATTAAAATTGTATTACAGATAAGATATCTCTTGTCCAGATATTCTGTAGTATATGACAAAAGTCAGATAAAGATTTTGAACTTTCCCTATCAAGAAATGTAATCAGACATTCCTATATAATTTTGGCATGTCCAATCTAAATTAGAACAATTTAATTTTTTTTATTAAATGTGACTTACTTACAGTATCTCCATATTTTAGCAACGATCTTTTGAAAGCCAGATTTTCACCCTTTTGTTTTACACATTAGCTTGCCTGGATTCTCTGGCAGTCCTTCAAAGAGTTTCTTGCAGCTGGTCTTTTGATATGCTAACATAGTGATATACTTTACTGAGAAGAGTGAAGCCTGTTGCCCTGGCTATCTGCAGGATAGCAAAATATCTGTTCAAACTAGGCTTTCCTGAATTTTAAAGTAACTCAGGATTATTTCATCGACTTACCAATTTTGATTAAGCCTGTGGTCTTAGTAGAAAAAGTTTTTAGAAATGATCTTTGCTGTAAAGTGACCTGATCCTTTGAAGTGTCCAGCTTTGCTGGAAGCAAAGCAAAGAGGTGTTCTTTCTTTCAAATGGAATTGCATTCAAATTCCTGAGGACGAAAGTTCAAGGCTTGTTCTGTCTTATTAAATCCTTCAAAATTTACCTGTGCCAGATAACTTCTGAGAGATAATGGGCACTTGTATTCCCTCATGATTTTTATTTTGTTCCTGCCATCACTTTTGAAAGAAGCAGTCTTTAAGTAAAGAAATCCCTGGCAATGAACTTAGAATCAATTGATACTAATGATCTGGCCCTGGAACTTGCTGGCCTTATCTAGCCCAGTATTCTTTAGTTAAAAGCACTTGATTAACATACTGAATCAGCCTGCTTAGAATTTCTTTAGAAGCCAGGATATCAATACCCATAGTCTGAACTAAATTTATGTTTGCACTTTTCGAATCTCTAGTTTTTGCTGGAGAAGTATTTCTACCTGATTTTTTTTTGTCTTTTTTATAAATTTAAAATGATCGTAATACTGCATTAAGTATTTGTGGAGGCAGAGGTTGAAATGAATGATTCTGTCTGTTTCTGCAGCAAGCAGACAGAGGAATAATAGCATGAATAGATAAGAGTCAGTTAAAGGAAGGGGGTTAAGTATTTTGTTTGTAGCATTAGTGGAAGGAAGGGCAAAAGACTGAGGGATAAGTCAATGCTTAATGCAGCATATTAATTAGAGTCCATTGGCTCTCAAGTGTAGGTATTGAGATTCTTAATCAGCCCTATAGTGCTGAGAGCCTCCAAGCATTTTGAATAGTACAGGGCAAGCTAGAAATCCTGCTTCCTTCTTTGTAGGGGCTATCTGCATCTTCACTAACACTCTTTTGACTGGTAGAGTTCTGTGGGGAAAGGAGCAGGATGCATTTGAAAAGAAGTATTAAAAGATGAAGGTGGCTGTAGGGAGCTAAAAGCCTCGAGGAAGTAACATCTTCTTGAATTTGTAAAGCTTTTTCTACCATATCATTGGAATGCTGGAATGGCTTTGTATATAATGCCATTTGCCTAATTTCCCATGTGCTGTTATTGACTTGTGGTATTTTCTGCTTCTCTTTCTTATACTGCCTCAATTTATCTCCATCTAGATCCAATTGTGGCACATTCAGAACATCCCTTGCTGGAAATTCAGGATACGCTTTCCATACTAGGTTGAGTAATGCTTCAAAGATCTTAATACCTTTCTTTTCAATGAAAGACATTAACAGTCTAATAGAATAGGTATGAGATGAGGTAGTTTGACCCATATTTCTAAAACAAAAGTCGTGTTTACCGCAGAGGCCACCTGCAGGTTTCGTCTTTTTTTGGCTCCGGGCTCCAATAATGCTTCTCAAGCTGTGCACACTTGAACTGATAAAGCCTGTAAGGGAGGTTTGTTCCTAAGCCGGGGGTGCCCATTATAACAGGCGTCCAGCGGCTGTCATAAAAAAGGATATTTATTTGTGGGTTTGGGCTCAAGAAGGAGCAAGAACTCTGAGAAAATGGGTGAAGAATACGGGACACAGACAAATCAATATTTTTTGGAAGGGAAGGCTTGAATCCCTGAGGACATTTTCTTCGGAAAGAGAATTAAAGGAAAATGTGAGAAGCAACGTGCAGACACGTGGTAGTAATAATTCCGAGATAGAAAGGACTGAGCATGCTCTCTCCTAGAAAGCCGTGACATTTTAATTATTCCTCTTGACCAAACATAGGTTTAGACTGCTACAGTGGAGTAGAGAGGATTTCCTTGGGTGGGGGGTGGGGAGTGAACAGGAACTCCTGGGGCTGGGGTCCTGAAACCCAGGTGCCAAAAGGGAAGACACATCAATCTTAGCCTTTGGTACCCAGATGTTTAACCTATGGTCATGGTGACCGAGTTTAGGTCAGCGAATCGTGAGATGATATATCTTTGTGAAACCTGGGATAGCAGTCTACCTGCGGCTGCTACATAATGTATTTTCTTAGTAGGTTTGGGCTTGAGAAGGAGAAAGTAGTCGGAGAAAATGGGTGATAAATCAAGAGACACAGAGAAGTGAATTGAAATGGGGAGTGACGATGGCCCCTGATATTATTTTCCTTAGAAAAATCATGAAAGGAAAATCTGAGACATAAGAGAGACGGCGGGGAAGTAAGAACTCCGAGATAGAAAACACATGGCCAAGAGTGGCGATAGGACAGATAAAGCAGAAAACAAGAGGAAGAGCAGCACTCCTCACCCCAGCCTTTATTGTGCATTGAGAGGTGATCAATGAATACGTGTCATAGCACGTAGTTCTTAACTTTGGTTGCATAGACAATGAGAAGGTCAGAGTAGGCGGGGATTCTCCTGACATGAGCTTTTCAGAGGAACGAGGTTTGACAAGGTGAGGGCTAAGCCTTTGTGGCTCAGGCTCAGGAATTCTCTTGCCCTTAGAACTGCCCATATATTGATTATGAACGGACAGCCTTTAAATTTTAATTATTCCCCTTGACCATACATAGGTGTGGACTGCTACAGGGGAGTAGAGAGAGGAATTCCTGGGTTGGGGACGAGTGAACAGGAACCCCTGGGGCTGGGGTCCTGAAACCCAGGTGCCAAAAGGGAAGACACATCAATCTTAGCCTTTGGAACCCAGATGTTTAAGCTATGGTCATGGTGACTGAGGTTAGATCAGTGAATCGTGACATGATCTATCTTTTTGAAACCTGGGATAACATATCCTTGTGAAACCACATGACTAAGGACATGTCAACCTTAGTTCTTGGCACTAGGAGCCCATTCGGGATTAATCTGGAGGGCAAGTTCCCATGATATTAATCTGTTACTTCAAAGGTTAAGAAGAGGACCTTGTTTGGATGAGAGGGCATTTCTATGATCTAGGAGGTACATGAAGCTTCCTTTCCTTCCTTCTTTCTTTTCCTCAAATTTTTTGGTCCCCTTCCATCTCCTCCTTCCTTTCTCCATCTCTCCCTCCCATATGTCCTCCTTCCCTCCCTCTCCCCATCCTTCCTTTTCATTTCAGCTCAGTGGAGGACATTTGGCTAAGATGGGGCCTGGAACATCGGTTTGTCTAATCTCCCTCACTCCTCTCTGTCCAATAGAGGGCCCTCTCAGGCTTGCAGGCAGATTCAAGCAATGGGAGATTTTTCAGGGCCAGACTTGGCCCGCCAGGAATGAATGATACCCCTGCTCCATTTCCTTGCATGCTCAGGAGGTTCCCACCTCCTCCCCATGTCCTGGCTAGGTCTTGGAAGTAAGAGAGCCAGGCCAAGAATGCAGAGGAGGTTGCGGGTTTGCTTGCTGCAGGGAGAAAGGCCTGCCTTGAGGCAGAGCTGGATGAAGCATGCAGGGTAAGCAGGCCACTCTAGGCGATGCCATGGTGTGGTCAGGAGAAAGAGCAGCAGCAGTAGCATTAAGGCACATATCTGTTCTGCCATCGAAGCCTTGTTCCTGTCAGCCTAAATGGGGAGGAAGGAGATGGTCTCTGGGTGGGAGGGCATGCATCTTGTAGAGCTAGAAGTAAAGCTAATGCACCTTTCTTTCCTTTTGGTTTCTGTCAAAGGTTTTCTCCCTCCCCTTGCCTTCCTTCCTGCTTTCTTCCCTCCCTGGTGAAATGAAGGTCCTCTCATGAAGGTGCTTCTGGAAGGTAAGTGTAATGAATCCATTTCCGCTCACCCTCCTGGTGGTGGTGGATGCCAGCCTCTGGTCAGCAAGGTGGCAATCCCTCCTTCCCCAGGGGGTCCATACCGGGGTGGGAGGGAGTTGTGTGTCAGCATCAGGAGCAGTAATAGCAGCTGAATAGCTCCTCTGGGGACCTACCAAAGTCTCCCCTTTGGGGACTACTTTGGCGATTGCGGGCCATGTGATTTGCGGGTTTTTTCTTTGTTTTTGGCGAAGCTTCTTTAGACAGGTCTCCCCCAATATGAAGGCGAAGGGGAACACTGGGACTCCTTTGGGCATTGTAGGTCAATACCAAAGAGGGTTGTTTTTTTTTGTTTGTTTGTTTTGCCTCCGCCAAACGTGGGCTTTTTGTAAGGGATAGATGTGAGGCAAGGCCAGTCCCAGGTCGGAGGTGTGTGTGTGTGTGTGGGGGGGGGCTGAGTCTTTTCCCCTGGCTGCTGGTGGTGTATCCCTTAATGTGCTTTTGGAGCCCGAACCAAGCTAGCTGCCAAGCTAGCAGCCATAGGAGGGCCTGAACAACTTTGAACATTAACAACCACTGATGACTTAAATTGATCACTTTCCTATAATGAAACAGAAGTGGAGAAATGGAAAGGAAAATTCAAAGCAAAACCAATTCATGGAGTGTGGGTGTCATCTGAAGGAAAACCCCTTCAGAGGAGGCGGGGATTCTCCTGACATGAGTTTTTCAGAGGAACGAGGTTTGACAAGGTGAGGGCTAAGCCTTTGCGGCTCAGGCCCAGGAATTCTCTTGCCCTTAGAACTGCCGATACATTGCTCATGAATGGATCTGATCAAGTATTTCATACATCAACCATACCCCCATGCCTGGTAGGTTATATATCCACCCCTTTTTTTTTTTACAAAAATTAAATAAGAGGGTATATCATATTGCCCATGTATAGCCAGGATTATAAGAAGTTGTCACATCTTCAATAGTTAAAGAAAAAGACTTCCTCTCGAGATGAGAGGGAATCCTTGTCTTTCCCTTGTTCTGATTATGCGTAGTCTTTGGGATATATAATCCAAGATGCCTGCCACATAGAGATATGGTTGCAGGGTTGGTACCATGGTCTGTGAATGAGGGTGTCTGTAACCTGGTCGTGGTGGTTACAAAAAGGGATTTTTCCTTTGTGGGCTGGGACTCGAGAAGAAGGAGCAAGGAGTCTGAGAATATGGGTGAAGAATGACAGACAGAGACAAGTCAAAGTAATAGATAGGGCAGGCGTGATCCCCTCTGCTTTTTTCCTTGGTCAAAGAATTAAACTTAAAAAATTTAAATTTTTTTTTAAATTTAAATTTAAAATTTAAATTTAAAATTAAAAAGAAAATATGAGAAGCTTGCAGACAGGTGGAAGTAAGACAGGTGGCCCAGAGAGGCCTTAGTAAAGAGACAGTAGTGAAGCTTTAAGATTGCTGGAACAAGAGAGGGAATCACGCCTTGACCCCAGGCTTTCTTGGGGATAGCCAGGATCAGTGACCAGATAAGAAAGCATAGATAATTCAGATTGGATGGGAAGGTAATGATGACACCTTTTGGGTGTGTTGACCTCAACCCGCCCTTTTACCAAGGAATTGGAGTCCTCACCAAATGTCAATGCACCAAATGAGTTTGCATGGCTAGGTCAAGAGTCCACCCACAAATGTCAGAGTTCCAACCTTGTGTCTGAAGACACAATATCCATATATCAGTTATATTTCTTAGATGTGAATATGCTTGGAATGCTACATATCCCCCCTTTTTGTGTTAAAAAAATAAGATGAAGGGCGAGTGATATAAAAATACGAGAAAAATTTGACTCAAATTAAAAATATAAAAATCATGTAGCATCATCAAATGATACTTCAAGTGATTCAAAATAGACAACCAAAACTTATTGCAAAAAGTTTGGATGTAAAAAGTAAGTGTGATTGTCAAGAACAATGAAGATTTAACTCTCAACTTATTGATAATTTGATAAGGATGAAAATGATCTTCATACATAACATACCAAATCATCTGAGCAAATGATCTTGGGAATATGATTCCAAAATTAAAACAAAATTTTAGACTCTCTTTTCACTGTTTATGTGGCATGTTTGAAGCTGAGCCAATATGTAATATCAGAATTTACATTCCCAATGATTTCTCATTCCTGATCTAAATTGACTAAAACTCTCCTTGTACAGGAGCATAATTTTTCCACCATTAAAAGCTTTGTAAAAACATGAATGCCACAATTATTGTGAAATTTTTAACAAATACCAACATTCCCAAACACATTACATTCTGATCTGCAGTCTAAATACCCAGGATGATGATAATGAAGTGACATTTCAAGTTTTGGCTGCATATTTCGTATATCATCCTCATTTAAATTTCTGCTTTTATCAATAAACCCATCAATATGATAGCCAAGCATATCACATTACCAATATTTGGAAAATTCATTCCACCAAACCAATGTTTGGGTAAATAGAAGCTTAAGTTCTTTTTCACATAGAAAGAATTTCTACAGTTTCTGGAACTTGTCGAATTTGGTGTAGCTTGTTCTTTCCTGGTTGTTAATGTATAATATTCCATGTGCTTTTTCTACAAGCTTATCCGTGCCTATTGTGTCCTATTTTCAATACCTACTCCAAAAAAGGAAAACTTAGATCATACTTTGCCCTTGCTCCATGTATGTGTGTGATAACTCGTTCCACCTAGGAGAGTCAATAACTGCGCGTCCACAGAAATTGTCCAACCTAGCGCACTCAGATGACCACTGAGGCTTTACTTTCAAATACCAGAACGTCTTCCAGTATTTGGATGGGAAGCCAATAGACCCCGAATCCAGTGGCCTGCCTGAATTCTGGGACTATTGGTAGAGAGCAAGAAACCGTTCCCATAAAGATATTACCCCAAAAGACAGGATTTCAGGACTAATGGTTAACAATGGTATTAACACTCAAGTACACCCACGGTGGTTGGCATGTCACGTCCACCTAGTTATTGGCAGGAACATCATCTTTGCATGGTTGTAAATGATCTTTTTCAATAACTTAGGTTCCTGATGACAGGTTTCAGAGTGCATTTTGGCTGATCTCTCATACCTTTTTTCCAGAGTCACATCAGGATCATCTGTCCATTAAACCTGCCTGTGTAGCATTTTCTGCCTGGCACCTCCCTTTTTGTTGTCAGAGGTATCAGATCTATGCTATGAGTGAAAGTTTTCGATCTCCTCCTCTTTGGAGAGTCATACCAATGTCTATACCCTCGGGGATAGCAGCATTTCTTACAATACTAGTAGTAGTTTTACAATGTATCCTTTTGACAGATTTGATTCCATAAGAAAGACCTCGGAGTGTGGGATTTATCTGATGTCTTAGACAGACACAAGTGTGGTTTAGTCCTTCTGAGTTAGCATCCTTGCTCTTGGTTTGGGTACACTATATCAATGGATGTCAGCCGGACCAGTGTCCCACAGTAGCCTAATAGCTAATGTCACTGATAGTGTCACATCAGTCTTGTGGAGTGATCTTAGTCACCGGTGAAGTGTCCTTCCAGCGTGCCTGGAGAGTGGCTGGCGTGTAGTTAGCTGATGTCAACAGCGTTGGTCTGCTTCTCTTCCTGGTCTTGTGTTGGCTGGCATGATGTGCTTTGTGGGTGACCAGATGTTTCCACTCTCTGTCAACATACAGACAAGACCTCGACCCAACGTTATCATCCCCTTGGGTCCCTCACAGTCTTAATTTCTTGGTAATATTCAACCCAATTCAGATATATCCTACAATGTAATCTTTAGCAGGACATTCAAACTGTTATTGCAAAGTTTTAACTGATGTTCGTTTTAGAGTATGGAAGAGATAGATGGTTAGTGATACCGTTTCCACCCTTCTTTCTTATGAAAGTTGAAATGCCACAGCTGAACAAAATTGACTTTTAGATAAGTCTGATACGAAGAAAGACATGCTGTTGTTTGCCAATATAATGTACCCCTGAAGACAATGATCACATATACATTTTGGACAAATCGTACTGCAATAGGACAGTATTTATGGTACAGTCGTAACCTTCCCAATTGTACCATTTGATATTTGATCCTATTTGGGTAACGGGGAACAATTCCACAAAAGTAATTTTCAGTTCCTTGTTATGCCAATACCATTTGGAATTTTCAGGTATGTGATAACGTTTGATCTTATAACCAATACCCATCAATCTGTAGTCCAGAATATCTGTCAGGGACTTCACGATATTCTTCTGGAGGCAAATTGTGTTTCATACAATGACATGTGCGTGGATAGTGTGTTAGACCTGCCTATAGGGCAGTGATGATCTTTCCAGCTCATTGGCTGTTTTTTGCATGTGTCCTGTGCCAGACACCTCTGCAGTCTGTCCTTTTTCTGGTGAGATTTTCTTGCCATCGGATAGCTTGCATATAAGCCACGAGCTATCCAATTCAGCCCATTTATTGCTATGAAAAGCACTGCTATCCCAAGATGTTTGGAATAGACAACCGTGTACAATTATTCCTAAGTTCTGTAATGGCTTTGCTCACTTCTTCATTTGAGCTTAATGCCATCAACCAGGAGAGTAAGCATGTCCCATCCCCTTTCACCCTGGGACTCCTTTGGGCATTGTAGGTCAATACCAAATAGGTTTTTGTTTTTTGTTTTCCCTCCACCGAACCTGGGCTTTTGGTAAGGGATAGATGTGAGGCAAGGCCAGTCCCAGGTCGGAGGTGTGGGGGTGGGGCCTGTGCCCTTTCCCCTGGTTGCTGGTGGTGTATCCCTTAATGTGTGTTTGGAGCGCGAACCCCAATTGCAGAGTGTGGCAAAAGCAAGGGCTCCAGCTGAAGGGAGGGGTGGAGGAAGGAGGTGTGTGGAAGAGCTGCGCAGGCCCAGAGTAAAAGGCAGGCCAGGAGGCTTGGAGCGCAGGCGCTCAGGGGCAGGCAGGTGGCACGCAGGCGCAGTAGGGGCAGGCAGGTGGCACGTGGCGGAGGGGGAGGGGAGCGGAAAGTTCCCGCCTTTTCTGTCAGAGCCTCCCTGTGTCGCTGTGCCTAGCATTAAGGTCCGCCAAGGCAAAAGACTGGAAGTTGCGTGTGGACTGTGTGAGGTAGGGGAGCAGCACTTGGGCCGAAGTTGGTCACATGAGGCACCTCTGCCGAGGGGAGGAGGCTTTGGGGGTGGCTGTTGCCGCGGAGCCCGCCTCCTGCCTCTTCCTCTGGGTTCTTCAGTAGTCCCGCCTGCTGCCTGTACTGGTCAGCTCCATAGGCAGGCCTACCCCTGAAAGCTGCCCCTCCCTCTCAATTGCCCGCCTCCCACACTGCCCCTCCTCTCCCTGGGGGACACCCACCAGAAAGTCCCCTCCTTCAGTAGCCCCACTCCCAGGTCCCCAACTTCCTCAGGTGCTCAGCTCCCCCTCCCCCACCCCCTTCGCCTCTTGGTCTCCCTCTTGAGGCCACATATTGGTATTGCATCCGAGGAGGGTTTTTTTTTTATTTTAATGGTTTTGAAATAAGCTTTTAGAGCTCTGTGCAAGTTGGACCCCAAGCCTCGTACACATCCTGACGTCTCAGGCATAAATATGAGTGGACCTTGGCCGTGAGTGGCCCACTTTGCCTTAGAGCAGTCACACACCTGCCTTCCACCCTGTGCTCTCAGTATTCTCCTTCCATAGCGGATACAGAAATGATTAAGGAAGTTCATTCTGCTCTCCCTCTGCCTGAAGCCCTCGCTCTAGTTCACTGCTGTGCCCATAGAGGTGGCACTGACCCTGTCTCCAGGGGACATGACTGAGCAGATGCTGCTGCCAAGCTAGCGGCCATAGGAGGGCCTGAACTACTTTGAACATGAACAACCACTGATGACTTAAATGGATCACTTTCCTATAATGAAAAGGAAGTGGAGAAATGGAAAGGAAAATTCAAAGCAAAACCAATTCATGGAGTGTGGGTGTCATCTGAAGGAAAACCCCTGCTCCCTAGAAGTTTCCATCACCAAATTTACCAATCTGTTCATCCTAATGGCCACTTTGGTACCCCGGGCATGGTGGACTCTGTTAAGAGAGTCTGGCTGGCCCCTGGTATAACTACCAGAGCCCCTAAAGTGTGTTCAGCCTGCTCTTCCTGCCAGTCAGATCACCAACATGCCTTTGGTGGAAAAGCCTTTGGTGGGCGTCCTCTGGCTTACACACCTTGTGAGCGTTCTTTGTAAGGGAAGTGTCTCCTTTGGAGTGGTGTCCACCGAGGATCTGGAGGGATAGAGGCGGCAAACGCAAGTCCTGTGTGACCCTGGAGGCATGACCCTCCCCTGCAAGCATGCCCATTCCTCCAGCCATGCATCCCTCCTCACCTCAAAAGGGGGGAAGTGTCGTTCCTGGCAACATAGGGTGGACCTTGTCCTTGCAGGGATGAGACAGCTGTCCCTTTTACCGGCACGTTCACTATTCTCCTTGGTCCTCACCATGTCCTGGCTAGGTCTGTGAAAGGAGTGAAGCAGGTAGAGAATACACTAGACGCTGCTGGCTGGCTGACTGGCTGGCTGGCTGACTGTGTGCTGGCATCAGTGCCTGCCTAGATAGAGAGATGGCTGGAACCTATAGGGTAGCCTGGTCACTCTTGGGCTCCACTTGTACCTTGTGTTCTTGGCTCTCCCTCAGAATGTGATGCCACAGAGCGGTCAGCTGTAGCACAAAGAGCAGCAGCAGCAGCAGCAGTGTTAAGGCAGCTCTTCTGTTCCGTGTCTAGGACTCCTGCCTTTGGGGTTGAAGGTATAATGTCCGATTCTGGCTCAGAATCCATGGAGGACACACACACACACACACACACACACACACACACACACACACACACACACACACACATACACACACACACACGGTAATGCAACACACAAGAGGTACTTTATTGAGCAAAATATAGCTTGGTGCCGAGGACCTAAAGTGCTGGCCCCGAGGCTGCGATTTGCAGGTATTTTATACACTTTTAGGGTACAGGGAGTAAAAAGGAATTCCTGGGGTGGGGGGGAGTGAACCGAAAGTCCTGGGGCTGGGGTCCTGAAACCCAAGTGCCCAAAGGGAAGACACAGCAATCTTAGTCTTCGGTACCCATATGTTTCACGTATGGTCATGGTGACCGAGGTTAGCTCAGTGAATCGTGAGATGATATATCTTTGTGAAACCTGGGATAAGAGTCCAACCTGCGGCTGCTACATAATGTATGTCCTTAGTGGGTTTGGGCTCGAGAAGGAGAAAGGAGTCGGAGAAAATGGGTGATAAATCAAGAGACACAGAGAAGTGAATTGAAATGGGAGCGGCGATGGCCCCTGATACTATTTTCCTTAGAAAAATCATGAAAGGAAAATCTGAGACATAAGAGACCAAGCGGAGGTAAGAATTCTGAGATAGAAGGACGTGGGCAATAGTGGCGCTAGGACAGATAAAGAGAGACAGCAGGGAGAACTCCAAGGTTGCAGGAAACAAGAGAAAAAGCAGGGGGCCTCACCCCAGCCTTTATTGTGGATTGAGAGGTGATCAATGAATACGTGACATAGTACCTAGTTCTTAACTTTGGTTGCATAGACAATGAGAAGATCAGAGGAGGCGGGGATTCTCCTGACATGAGCTTTTCAGAGGAATGAGGTTTGACAAGGTGAGGGCTAAGCCTTTGTGGCTCAGGCCCAGGAATTCTCTTGCCCTTAGAACTGCCGATACATGGATCGTGAATGGATCTGATCAAGTATTTCATACATCAACCATACCCCCATGCCTGGTAGGTTATATATCCACCCCCTTTTTTTTTTTTTACAAAAATTAAATAAGAGGGTATCCTGTTACAATGAAATTGTAAACTTAATCAACAAACAGGAATACTAGTGAGCTGTCAGATAAAGAATCAAAAATGAATTCACAATCCAATTTCAAAATGAAGTATAACTTAGCAATACTGCTGTAAAAATGATAAGAATGATCTTCATTTCCATTTAGCAATGTCAAGCGTAACAATTTTCATCCTCCAAGATCACAAGTTATAATATAAAATAATAAGAAAATGATGTTCACTCCTTAGTGATCCTGAATTAAGGTGATAAAGTAATCATAGGACAGGTGCATGGACATATCATATTGCCCATGTATAGCCAGGATTATAAGAAGTTGTCACATCTTCAATAGTTAAAGAAAAAGACTTCCTCTCGAGATGAGAGGGAATCCTTGTCTTTCCCTTGTTCTGATTATGCGTAGTCTTTGGGATATATAATCCAAGATGCCTGCCACATAGAGATGTGGTTGCAGGGTTGGTACCATGGCCTGTGAATGAGGGTGTCTGTAACCTGGTCGTGGTGGTTACAAAAAGGGATTTTTCCTTTGTGGGCTGGGACTCGAGAAGAAGGAGCAAGGAGTCTGAGAATATGGGTGAAGAATGACAGACAGAGACAAGTCAAAGTAATAGATAGGGCAGGCGTGATCCCCTCTGCTTTTTTCCTTGGTCAAAGAATTAAACTTAAAAAATTTAAATTTTTTTTTAAATTTAAATTTAAAATTTAAATTTAAAATTAAAAAGAAAATATGAGAAGCTTGCAGACAGGTGGAAGTAAGACAGGTGGCCCAGAGAGGCCTTAGTAAAGAGACAGTAGTGAAGCTTTAAGATTGCTGGAACAAGAGAGGGAATCACGCCTTGACCCCAGGCTTTCTTGGGGATAGCCAGGATCAGTGACCAGATAAGAAAGCATAGATAATTCAGATTGGATGGGAAGGTAATGATGACACCTTTTGGGTGTGTTGACCTCAACCCGCCCTTTTACCAAGGAATTGGAGTCCTCACCAAATGTCAATGCACCAAATGAGTTTGCATGGCTAGGTCAAGAGTCCACCCACAAATGTCAGAGTTCCAACCTTGTGTCTGAAGACACAATATCCATATATCAGTTATATTTCTTAGATGTGAATATGCTTGGAATGCTACATATCCCCCCTTTTTGTGTTAAAAAAATAAGATGAAGGGCGAGTGATATAAAAATACGAGAAAAATTTGACTCAAATTAAAAATATAAAAATCATGTAGCATCATCAAATGATACTTCAAGTGATTCAAAATAGACAACCAAAACTTATTGCAAAAAGTTTGGATGTAAAAAGTAAGTGTGATTGTCAAGAACAATGAAGATTTAACTCTCAACTTATTGATAATTTGATAAGGATGAAAATGATCTTCATACATAACATACCAAATCATCTGAGCAAATGATCTTGGGAATATGATTCCAAAATTAAAACAAAATTTTAGACTCTCTTTTCACTGTTTATGTGGCATGTTTGAAGCTGAGCCAATATGTAATATCAGAATTTACATTCCCAATGATTTCTCATTCCTGATCTAAATTGACTAAAACTCTCCTTGTACAGGAGCATAATTTTTCCACCATTAAAAGCTTTGTAAAAACATGAATACCACAATTATTGTGAAATTTTTAACAAATACCAACATTCCCAAACACATTACATTCTGATCTGCAGTCTAAATACCCAGGATGATGATAATGAAGTGACATTTCAAGTTTTGGCTGCATATTTCGTATATCATCCTCATTTAAATTTCTGCTTTTATCAATAAACCCATCAACATGATAGCCAAGCATATCACATTACCAATATTTGGAAAATTCATTCCACCAAACCAATGTTTGGGTAAATAGAAGCTTAAGTTCTTTTTCACATAGAAAGAATTTCTACAGTTTCTGGAACTTGTCGAATTTGGTGTAGCTTGTTCTTTCCTGGTTGTTAATGTATAATATTCCATGTGCTTTTTCTACAAGCTTATCCGTGCCTATTGTGTCCTATTTTCAATACCTACTCCAAAAAAGGAAAACTTAGATCATACTTTGCCCTTGCTCCATGTATGTGTGTGATAACTCGTTCCACCTAGGAGAGTCAATAACTGCGCGTCCACAGAAATTGTCCAACCTAGCGCACTCAGATGACCACTGAGGCTTTACTTTCAAATACCAGAACGTCTTCCAGTATTTGGATGGGAAGCCAATAGACCCCGAATCCAGTGGCCTGCCTGAATTCTGGGACTATTGGTAGAGAGCAAGAAACCGTTCCCATAAAGATATTACCCCAAAAGACAGGATTTCAGGACTAATGGTTAACAATGGTATTAACACTCAAGTACACCCATGGTGGTTGGCATGTCACGTCCACCTAGTTATTGGCAGGAACATCATCTTTGCATGGTTGAAAATGATCTTTTTCAATAACTTAGGTTCCTGATGACAGGTTTCAGAGTGCATTTTGGCTGATCTCTCATACCTTTTTTCCAGAGTCACATCAGGATCATCTGTCCATTAAACCTGCCTGTGTAGCATTTTCTGCCTGGCACCTCCCTTTTTGTTGTCCGAGGTATCAGATCTATGCTATGAGTGAAAGTTTTCGATCTCCTCCTCTTTGGAGAGTCATACCAATGTCTATACCCTCGGTGATAGCAGCATTTCTTACAATACTAGTAGTAGTTTTACAATGTATCCTTTTGACAGATTTGATTCCATAAGAAAGACCTCGGAGTGTGGGATTTATCTGATGTCTTAGACAGACACAAGTGTGCTTTAGTCCTTCTGAGTTAGCATCCTTGCTCTTGGTTTGGGTACACTATATCAATGGATGTCAGCCGGACCAGTGTCCCACAGTAGCCTAATAGCTAATGTCACTGATAGTGTCACGTCAGTCTTGTGGAGTGATCTTAGTCACCGGTGAAGTGTCCTTCCAGCGTGCCTGGAGAGTGGCTGGCGTGTAGTTAGCTGATGTCAACAGCGTTGGTCTGCTTCTCTTCCTGGTCTTGTGTTGGCTGGCATGATGTGCTTTGTGGGTGACCAGATGTTTCCACTCTCTGTCAACATACAGACAAGACCTCGACCCAACGTTATCATCCCCTTGGGTCCCTCACAGTCTTAATTTCTTGGTAATATTCAACCCAATTCAGATATATCCTACAATGTAATCTTTAGCAGGACATTCAAACTGTTATTGCAAAGTTTTAACTGATGTTCGTTTTAGAGTGTGGAAGAGGTAGATGGTTAGTGATACCGTTTCCACCCTTCTTTCTTATGAAAGTTGAAATGCCACAGCTGAACCAAATTGACTTTTCGATAAGTCTGATACGAAGAAAGACATGCTGTTGTTTGCCAATATAATGTACCCCTGAAGACAATGATCACATATACATTTTGGACAAATCGTACTGCAATAGGACAGTATTTATGGTACAGTCGTAACCTTCCCAATTGTACCATTTGATATTTGATCCTATTTGGGTAACGGGGAACAATTCCACAAAAGTAATTTTCAGTTCCTTGTTATGCCAATACCATTTGGAATTTTCAGGTATGTGATAACGTTTGATCTTATAACCAATACCCATCAATCTGTAGTCCAGAATATCTGTCAGGGACTTCACGATATTCTTCTGGAGGCAAATTGTGTTTCATACAATGACATGTGCGTGGATAGTGTGTTAGACCTGCCTATAGGGCAGTGATGATCTTTCCAGCTCATTGGCTGTTTTTTGCATGTGTCCTGTGCCAGACACCTCTGCAGTCTGTCCTTTTTCTGGTGAGATTTTCTTGCCATCGGATAGCTTGCATATAAGCCATGAGCTATCCAATTCAGCCCATTTATTGCTATGAAAAGCACTGCTATCCCAAGATGTTTGGAATAGACAACCGTGCACAATTATTCCTAAGTTCTGTAATGGCTTTGCTCACTTCTTCATTTGAGCTTAATGCCATCAACCAGGAGAGTAAGCATGTCCCATCCCCTTTCACCCTGGGACTCCTTTGGGCATTGTAGGTCAATACCAAATAGGTTTTTGTTTTTTGTTTTCCCTCCACCGAACCTGGGCTTTTGGTAAGGGATAGATGTGAGGCAAGGCCAGTCCCAGGTCGGAGGTGTGGGGGTGGGGACTGTGCCCTTTCCCCTTGTTGCTGGTGGTGTATCCCTTAATGTGTGTTTGGAGCGCGAACCCCAATTGCAGAGTGTGGCAAAAGCAAGGGCTCCAGCTGAAGGGAGGGGTGGAGGAAGGAGGTGTGTGGAAGAGCTGCGCAGGCCCAGAGTAAAAGGCAGGCCAGGAGGCTTGGAGCGCAGGCGCTCAGGGGCAGGCAGGTGGCACGCAGGCGCAGTAGGGGCAGGCAGGTGGCACGTGGCGGAGGGGGAGGGGAGCGGAAAGTTCCCGCCTTTTCTGTCAGAGCCTCCCTGTGTCGCTGTGCCTAGCATTAAGGTCCGCCAAGGCAAAAGACTGGAAGTTGCATGTGGACTGTGTGAGGTAGGGGAGCAGCACTTGGGCCGAAGTTGGTCACATGAGGCACCTCTGCCGAGGGGAGGAGGCTTTGGGGGTGGCTGCTGCCGCGGAGCCCGCCTCCTGCCTCTTCCTCTGGGTTCTTCAGTAGTCCCGCCTGCTGCCTGTACTGGTCAGCTCCATAGGCAGGCCTACCCCTGAAAGCTGCCCCTCCCTCTCAATTGCCCGCCTCCCACACTGCCCCTCCTCTCCCTGGGGGACACCCACCAGAAAGTCCCCTCCTTCAGTAGCCCCACTCCCAGGTCCCCAACTTCCTCAGGTGCTCAGCTCCCCCTCCCCCACCCCCTTCGCCTCTTGGTCTCCCTCTTGAGGCCACATATTGGTATTGCATCCGAGGAGGGTTTTTTTTTTTTTAATGGTTTTGAAATAAGCTTTTAGAGCTCTGTGCAAGTTGGACCCCAAGCCTCGTACACATCCTGACGTCTCAGGCATAAATATGAGTGGACCTTGGCCAGGAGTGGCCCACTTTGCCTTAGAGCAGTCACACACCTGCCTTCCACCCTGTGCTCTCAGTATTCTCCTTCCATAGCGGATGCAGAAATGATTAAGGAAGTTCTTTCTGCTCTCCCGCTGCCTGAAGCCCTCGCTCTAGTTCACTGCTGTGCCCATAGAGGTGGCACTGACCCTGTCTCCAGGGGACATGACTGAGCAGATGCTGCTGCCAAGCTAGCAGCCATAGGAGGGCCTGAACTACTTTGAACATGAACAACCACTGATGACTTAAATGGATCACTTTCCTATAATGAAAAGGAAGTGGAGAAATGGAAAGGAAAATTCAAAGCAAAACCAATTCATGGAGTGTGGGTGTCATCTGAAGGAAAACCCCTGCTCCCTAGAAGTTTCCATCACCAAATTTACCAATCTGTTCATCCTAATGGCCACTTTGGTACCCCGGGCATGGTGGACTCTGTTAAGAGAGTCTGGCTGGCCCCTGGTATAACTACCAGAGCCCCTAAAGTGTGTTCAGCCTGCTCTTCCTGCCAGTCAGATCACCAACATGCCTTTGGTGGAAAAGCCTTTGGTGGGCGTCCTCTGGCTTACACACCTTGTGAGCGTTCTTTGTAAGGGAAGTGTCTCCTTTGGAGTGGTGTCCACCGAGGATCTGGAGGGATAGAGGAGGCAAAGGCAAGTCCTGTGTGACCCTGGAGGCATGACCCTCCCCTGCAAGCATGCCCATTCCTCCAGCCATGCATCCCTCCTCACCTCAAAAGGGGGGAAGTGTCGTTCCTGGCAACATAGGGTGGACCTTGTCCTTGCAGGGATGAGACAGCTGTCCCTTTTACCGGCACGTTCACTATTCTCCTTGGTCCTCACCATGTCCTGGCTAGGTCTGTGAAAGGAGTGAAGCAGGTAGAGAATACACTAGACGCTGCTGGCTGGCTGACTGGCTGACTGTGTGCTGGCATCAGTGCCTGCCTAGATAGAGAGATGGCTGGAACCTATAGGGTAGCCTGGTCACTCTTGGGCTCCACTTGTACCTTGTGTTCTTGGCTCTCCCTCAGAATGTGATGCCACAGAGCGGTCAGCTGTAGCACAAAGAGCAGCAGCAGCAGCAGCAGTGTTAAGGCAGCTCTTCTGTTCCGTGTCTAGGACTCCTGCCTTTGGGGTTGAAGGTATAATGTCCGATTCTGGCTCAGAATCCATGGAGGACACATACACACACACACACACACACACACACACACACACACACACACGGTAATGCAACACACAAGAGGTACTTTATTGAGCAAAATATAGCTTGGTGCCGAGGACCTAAAGTGCTGGCCCCGAGGCTGCGATTTGCAGGTGTTTTATACACTTTTAGGGTACAGGGAGTAAAAAGGAATTCCTGGGGTGGGGGGGAGTGAACCGAAAGTCCTGGGGCTGGGGTCCTGAAACCCAAGTGCCCAAAGGGAAGACACAGCAATCTTAGTCTTCGGTACCCATATGTTTCACGTATGGTCATGGTGACCGAGGTTAGGTCAGTGAATCGTGAGATGATATATCTTTGTGAAACCTGGGATAAGAGTCCAACCTGCGGCTGCTACATAATGTATGTCCTTAGTGGGTTTGGGCTCGAGAAGGAGAAAGGAGTCGGAGAAAATGGGTGATAAATCAAGAGACACAGAGAAGTGAATTGAAATGGGAGCGGCGATGGCCCCTGATACTATTTTCCTTAGAAAAATCATGAAAGGAAAATCTGAGAGATAAGAGACCAAGCGGAGGTAAGAATTATGAGATAGAAGGACGTGGCCAATAGTGGCGCTAGGACAGATAAAGAGAGACAGCAGGGAGAACTCCAAGGTTGCAGGAAACAAGAGAAAAAGCAGGGGGCCTCACCCCAGCCTTTATTGTGGATTGAGAGGTGATCAATGAATACGTGACATAGTACATAGTTCTTAACTTTGGTTGCATAGACAATGAGAAGATCAGAGGAGGAGGGGATTCTCCTGACATGAGCTTTTCAGAGGAATGAGGTTTGACAAGGTGAGGGCTAAGCCTTTGTGGCTCAGGCCCAGGAATTCTCTTGCCCTTAGAACTGCCCATACATGGATCGTGAATGGATCTGATCAAGTATTTCATACATCAACCATACCCCCATGCCTGGTAGGTTATATATCCACCCCCCTTTTTTTTTTTACAAAAATTAAATAAGAGGGTATCCTGTTACAATGAAATTGTAAACTTAATCAACAAACAGGAATACTAGTGAGCTATCAGATAAAGAATCAAAAATGAATTCACAATCCAATTTCAAAATGAAGTATAACTTAGCAATACTGCTGTAAAAATGATAAGAATGATCTTCATTTCCATTTAGCAATGTCAAGGTTAACAATTTTCATCCTCCAAGATCACAAGTTATAATATAAAATAATAAGAAAATGATGTTCACTCCTTAGTGATCCTGAATTAAGGTGATAAAGTAATCATAGGACAGGTGCATGGACATATCATATTGCCCACGTATAGCCAGGATTATAAGAAGTTGTTACATCTTCAATAGTTAAAGAAAAAGACTTCCTCTCGAGATGAGAGGGAATCCTTGTCTTTCCCTTGTTCTGATTATGCGTAGTCTTTGGGATATATAATCCAAGATGCCTGCCACATAGAGATATGGTTGCAGGGTTGGTACCATGGCCTGTGAATGAGGGTGTCTGTAACCTGGTCGTGGTGGTTACAAAAAGGGATTTTTCCTTTGTGGGCTGGGACTCGAGAAGAAGGAGCAAGGAGTCTGAGAATATGGGTGAAGAATGACAGACAGAGACAAGTCAAAGTAATAGATAGGGCAGGCGTGATCCCCTCTGCTTTTTTCCTTGGTCAAAGAATTAAATTTAAAAAATTTAAATTTTTTTTAAATTTAAATTTTAAATTTAAATTTAAAATTAAAAAGAAAATATGAGAAGCTTGCAGACAGGTGGAAGTAAGACAGGTGGCCCAGAGAGGCCTTAGTAAAGAGACAGTAGTGAAGCTTTAAGATTGCTGGAACAAGAGAGGGAATCACGCCTTGACCCCAGGCTTTCTTGGGGATAGCCAGGATCAGTGACCAGATAAGAAAGCATAGATAATTCAGATTGGATGGGAAGGTAATGATGACACCTTTTGGGTGTGTTGACCTCAACCCGCCCTTTTACCAAGGAATTGGAGTCCTCACCAAATGTCAATGCACCAAATGTTAATGAGTTTGCATGGCTAGGTCAAGAGTCCACCCACAAATGTCAGAGTTCCAACCTTGTGTCTGAAGACACAATATCCATATATCAGTTATATTTCTTAGATGTGAATATGCTTGGAATGCTACATATCCCCCCTTTTTGTGTTAAAAAAATAAGATGAAGGGCGAGTGATATAAAAATATGAGAAAAATTTGACTCAAATTAAAAATATAAAAATCATGTAGCATCATCAAATGATACTTCCAGTGATTCAAAATAGACATCCAAAACATATTGTAAAAACTTTGGATGTAAAAAGGAAATGTGATTGTCAAGAACAATGAAGATTTAACTCTCAACTTATTGATAATTTGATAATGATGAAAATGAATGAAAAAAGTCTCATAATAAATTAAAAATAATGATAAAAAGTAATAAGAAAATAATCTTACTTCAAAATTTATGAAAAGAAAAACAACATAGGATAATCAAAATATTCAGAGAAAATAAAGTAAAAGAGCATCAAATCCAAATTGCTCAATTGAAATGAAAATGGTATAAAGATATTCTTAAAAATACTTTCTCTCTTTCTCCCCCCCTTTTTTGAATAGTATACCAAATAGATTAGCATGTTTTACATTTTTCAAACATTAGTGCAAACATCAATTCAAGTGTCAATATTCCCCAAAACATTACATTTTGATTTGTTGTTGAAACAAGAGTGAAGCTAATGAAGTGACATGGTAAGTTTTGGTTGTACATTTCTCATATAAGCCTTATTGGTATGTACAAAAATAAAATTTCAGATTCATATATCAGGATCAGAGCATTAGTCGTACTTACAATGTACTTCTAGTATTTCAAGGAAAATATATGGGAAAAATAATCTGAGAAAATGATCATGGAAAATGACCATGAAATGAATGCAAAATTTTAAACTAATGGCTCACCTTTCATGTGGCATAGCTGTAGCTGAGCCAATGTGTAACGTCAGAATTTACATTCAAACATGATTTCTATTTACCTAATCAATGTTGACCAAGATCGACATTGTAAAATTTTTACACAATTAGAAATGCAAAAATTAGTGCAAATTCTTAACAAGTACCAATATTCCCATTAACTTTACATTCTGATTTGTTGTATTAATATGCCTTATATGAAGTTTCTGAATGTCATTCAGGCTTTTTAAACAATATCTGCTCATTTCTATCCTTGCTGACCTCATGCCCTGTTTAAAAAAATAATACCTATTAAAAATTTGAATGTATTAGAAATATCTCTAAATCATATACCAATTCATGCTTGTCATTTAAACACTTGCACTTAGTATTAACTTTCCTTTTGACCAATTCCAGTACTTGTGATTAAACCTTATAACCTAATTCAGGCTATGGGCATTGAAACCCTGACTTCTATAGAAAGATAAGACCTTCATCCCTGAAGGCTTCTTTTCTTATGCAGCCTTCCCCCATCCCCACAGAACTCTGCAAGCCAAAACAGCATTAAGGAGGCTACAGATAGCCCCCTGCAAACAAGAAGCAGGATTTCTAGCTTGAGCTATAGCATGCAAAACTATTGGAAGCTCTCACCATTATAGAGCTGATTAAAACCCTTTATAAGCAAAATTTTTACACCATATGATTGGAAATTAAGAAAAGTATTACCTGCTGTTAAGAGCATACAAGGAGGATTGACTTATCTCTCAGTCTTTTGCCCTTCCCTTCACTTATGATACTAACAATATACTTAACTCACTTCCCTTAACTGACTTTTCTATCCTTGCTATCTTTCCCCTGCCTGTTGCTGCAGAAACAGACAGAGATATTCCATGTCAACCTCTGCCTCCACCCATGCTTAATGTAGTATTATGATCATTTTAAATTTATAGAAATAAGCAGGTAGAAAGGCTTCTCCAACAAAAATCAGTAATGATTCGAATAGTGGAGACTCAAATTTAATGCAGGCTATGGGCATTAAAATCCTGACTTCTATAGAAATTCAAAGCAGAATAATTCATACTGTGAATCAAGTTCCTTTGACTAAAGAATACGGGGCTAGATAACACTCAGACCTACAGGTCCGAAGGCAAAATCATTCTTATCAATTAAATATAAGTTTATCGCAAGGAATTTCTCTACTTGAACATTGCTTATTTCCAAAGTTGGGCAAGGCAGAAGCCAAAAATCGTAAAAGATACTCATGTACCATATCTCTGTGTTATCTACAGAAATTATCTAGCACAGGTAAATTGTGAAAGCTTAATAAGTAATGGTTAAACGCAGAACAAAACTTTAGCTTAAAGAGTGTTTTGAGGAGAGAATTCCTCACAAAAAGACTATAAGATCTTATCAAAGCATGAAAACCATCTCTCCAAAACCTAAAGGAAGACCAGCTTTAAAAAAAGGAGAGCACATGTTTGCAAAAGCAAAAGGCTTTTTTATCGGCAAAACTCTCCACCAGTTTAGCATACCTAAAAGAAACAAGCTTTTTAAAACACAGTCAGAGAATGCAGGAGGACTATTGTTTAAACATAAATGTATAAACCTGATATGTTTTTCATACAGATCTTTGCTAAGACATGGTATTACCATGAAGCAAAGTTTAAAAATTAAATTGTCTTAATTGGGATTAGACATGGCAAATTTATATAGGAATGTCTGATTATATTTCTTGATAGGAAAAGTTTTAAAGTTTAAAATCTTTATCTGACTTTTGTTACATGCTACAAGAGATATTTTATCTGTAATAATATTTTAAAATGAATTATAGTACATGTGTAGGTTAAATACCAAGGTATAAACAGTATTTTTCCAAGGCTTTTAGAGGTAAATCCACATGGACTCTTGCAACCATGTGACTCACTGCCACAAATATTTGGATCTGGAAAGGAAACTTCATCCAGCAGTTTTTTCAATTGATCCTGCCATATAGAGGGCAATACTCCTACACCTCAGGTTACAAGTTTTTATGACAAGTATTGAATATAATCAAAAGCAAAATTAATAATCAGTGCAATTTTTTAATTGACTAGCATCAATTGGCATATGCTTTAGAGAAATTTCTAATATATTCAAATTTTAAATATGTAGGTATCATTAAATTTTCAAACAGGATATAAGGTCAGCAAGGATAAAAATTAGCAGCCGTTATTTAAAAACCTGAATGAAGTTCAAAATTGTATGTAAGGCACATTATTGCAACTTTATCCAAAAGGCAAATTATTTAGAATCATTCAATCTGAAAAGAATATAAAATCAATTCTCAATATGAGACACATTCTCAACATTGCAAGGCATCAAAGTAAAAACAGTGCTGGAAGGCTTCAAATTGTTAATCAGCAGTAAATTATGAAGGTTATTAATTAATTTGTTAACCAGTAACAGTGACTTATGTGTGGTTTAGAATCGGCAACACTACCACTTGTTCAAATTGCATATATCGATCCTGAGCATTATTGCAGTCTAAAACCAATTACTAGTATCCAAGCTCAAATATTACTTGCACAATGTGGTCGATTTTGGCAACAGAATTTTGTAAAACGCATAGGCGAAATTGATAATTCCATTCATATTATCAAAATCTTTTCAGTCATGAATTTAAATTTGATAGTTTAAAAATGATAACGTCACTGCAATTGCTGTGCTTCCATTTACTGCATGTATTTAGGGTACAGCAGATATTGATGCATGCACAGTATAAGTTTATACAAAAGCAAAAGTTACATGCAGATAGGCTACTGCTTAAGATCACAGTACAAGCTGGTCAAATCAAATGTGATTTATGGTATAATGCTTTTATGATTATTGGTTTAAAACGTGAATATTAAACATCAATGTATGCCATATTGCAAAGCCAAGGTGAAATCATTATCAAAGGCAAATGGCCTTGAGGACACTGCTTTTTAGCAGACACAGATCACTTGCACTCTCTGACACATCAGAGTGCCAAGTCCATTATTCCTCAATATTTTATGGACACAAGGGAAATTGCCTATTATTATATGTTATTTTTCTTTTCTCATATTTTGAAGTATATTTCAAGTACTTTTAATACTCTAATCCTGAGCAATGAAGGTGCAAATTTTTCTCTTTATATGTACCCAACAGAATGAGATTATAAGAACATGACAGCATTTATTAAGTTGCAGGTGACTACCCTGGGAAACCATCACTGATTGCATAAAAAGAGAATGCAGAGGACACCTCAATGGTCCAGACAGCCAAAGCCACACACACAGACATATATTCCATAAGAGATGGATATATGTGGGCTGCTGAGGTTGGAGGTACTGCGACACGGTGTTTGACACCCTCATTCACAGGTGGCTAGGGTATCAAAGTGCAACCATATTGCCATGTAGCAGGCATCTAGGCGGGTATATCCCTAAAATGCATAATCAGTACAAGGGAGAATAAGGAAATTCCCCTTCATATCCAGACACAGTCATCTTTTCTTTGGCTATGAAAGCTCTGGCAACTTCTTATACTCCTAACTGTGTGGGCGATAAGCTAATGCACCTGTCCTATGTTCTATGGGGCTACTTCCTCAATAATTCAAGAAAATGAGAGTGAAAACTATTTTCTTATTACTCTTTGTCATTATTTTTAATCTTTTATGAAACCTTTATCTTTGATTTTGATTACTAAGTATTAAGATCACATTTTATTTTTATATTTTTTTTAGTCACAAATTTTGTTACATTTTTATATCACTCAACCTTCACTTCTTTTTATTTTTAAAACAAAAAAGGGGGATATGTAGCATTCCAAGCATATTCACATCTATGAAATATAAATGATTGAACGATTACTGTATCTTCAGGCACAAGGTTATACCAATGATATTCCTGGGTGGTCCCTTGAACTGGCCATGAGGCCTGTTGCCTAGGCCAAACTCATTAACATTATCAGAGTATTCCCTTGGGAAAGTGCGGGTTGATTAACATGATCAGAGCATTCCTTTGAGAAAGGGCAGGTTGAAATCCACACGCCCAAAGCTGTTACCTCTACCTTACCGACCAATCTTATTTGTCAGTGCTTGGTGATGTGATTGCTAGGTCCTTGGAAGTAAGGCCCAGACCAGATAGGAATAAAACCAGAGGCAACTTTGTGATAGGTCTCTTGGAACTTCCTCTCCCCTTTCTTGGACCTCTGCTCTGCTCCTAATCCTCTCTCTCTCTTTCTCTCTCTACCTGAATCTCTTCCTCCCCCGAGGCCCTAGCCCCTCTCGGCTATGTATTCTCTGCCCACTCTCCTTCTCTACCTCGTATTCCAGTGATCCTCATATTCTCCTTCCCAGAAGAATATCATAGGGGTTTGCCTGCCCTATTTAAACGCTGACTTGTCCGTGTCTGTCATTCTTCACCCTGGTTCCCCGATTTCCTACCTCTCCTCGGGTCCCTACCACAAAGGACAACCTACTCTTTGTAGACCCTGTTTATCAGGACTCTACAAATGCTGCCCTCAACATGGCAGGATCAACTTATCAATGTGCTGGAGTAACTTCCCTTCTAATACCCAAATAGCCAAAAAGGTTTAGAAGCAATTCACGTGGCTGGAGCAGTCCATTTGGCTTCACCTCTAGAAGCCTTGAAAAATACTGTTTACAACTTGGTACTTAACCTACAGTTACACTAGAATTCATATTAAAATTGTATTACAGATAAGATATCTCTTGTCCAGATATTCTGTAGTATATGACAAAAGTCAGATAAAGATTTTGAACTTTCCCTATCAAGAAATGTAATCAGACATTCCTATATAATTTTGGCATGTCCAATCTAAATTAGAACAATTTAATTTTTTTTATTAAATGTGACTTACTTACAGTATCTCCATATTTTAGCAACGATCTTTTGAAAGCCAGATTTTCACCCTTTTGTTTTACACATTAGCTTGCCTGGATTCTCTGGCAGTCCTTCAAAGAGTTTCTTGCAGCTGGTCTTTTGATATGCTAACATAGTGATATACTTTACTGAGAAGAGTGAAGCCTGTTGCCCTGGCTATCTGCAGGATAGCAAAATATCTGTTCAAACTAGGCTTTCCTGAATTTTAAAGTAACTCAGGATTATTTCATCGACTTACCAATTTTGATTAAGCCTGTGGTCTTAGTAGAAAAAGTTTTTAGAAATGATCTTTGCTGTAAAGTGACCTGATCCTTTGAAGTGTCCAGCTTTGCTGGAAGCAAAGCAAAGAGGTGTTCTTTCTTTCAAATGGAATTGCATTCAAATTCCTGAGGACGAAAGTTCAAGGCTTGTTCTGTCTTATTAAATCCTTCAAAATTTACCTGTGCCAGATAACTTCTGAGAGATAATGGGCACTTGTATTCCCTCATGATTTTTATTTTGTTCCTGCCATCACTTTTGAAAGAAGCAGTCTTTAAGTAAAGAAATCCCTGGCAATGAACTTAGAATCAATTGATACTAATGATCTGGCCCTGGAACTTGCTGGCCTTATCTAGCCCAGTATTCTTTAGTTAAAAGCACTTGATTAACATACTGAATCAGCCTGCTTAGAATTTCTTTAGAAGCCAGGATATCAATACCCATAGTCTGAACTAAATTTATGTTTGCACTTTTCGAATCTCTAGTTTTTGCTGGAGAAGTATTTCTACCTGATTTTTTTTTGTCTTTTTTATAAATTTAAAATGATCGTAATACTGCATTAAGTATTTGTGGAGGCAGAGGTTGAAATGAATGATTCTGTCTGTTTCTGCAGCAAGCAGACAGAGGAATAATAGCATGAATAGATAAGAGTCAGTTAAAGGAAGGGGGTTAAGTATTTTGTTTGTAGCATTAGTGGAAGGAAGGGCAAAAGACTGAGGGATAAGTCAATGCTTAATGCAGCATATTAATTAGAGTCCATTGGCTCTCAAGTGTAGGTATTGAGATTCTTAATCAGCCCTATAGTGCTGAGAGCCTCCAAGCATTTTGAATAGTACAGGGCAAGCTAGAAATCCTGCTTCCTTCTTTGTAGGGGCTATCTGCATCTTCACTAACACTCTTTTGACTGGTAGAGTTCTGTGGGGAAAGGAGCAGGATGCATTTGAAAAGAAGTATTAAAAGATGAAGGTGGCTGTAGGGAGCTAAAAGCCTCGAGGAAGTAACATCTTCTTGAATTTGTAAAGCTTTTTCTACCATATCATTGGAATGCTGGAATGGCTTTGTATATAATGCCATTTGCCTAATTTCCCATGTGCTGTTATTGACTTGTGGTATTTTCTGCTTCTCTTTCTTATACTGCCTCAATTTATCTCCATCTAGATCCAATTGTGGCACATTCAGAACATCCCTTGCTGGAAATTCAGGATACGCTTTCCATACTAGGTTGAGTAATGCTTCAAAGATCTTAATACCTTTCTTTTCAATGAAAGACATTAACAGTCTAATAGAATAGGTATGAGATGAGGTAGTTTGACCCATATTTCTAAAACAAAAGTCGTGTTTACCGCAGAGGCCACCTGCAGGTTTCGTCTTTTTTTGGCTCCGGGCTCCAATAATGCTTCTCAAGCTGTGCACACTTGAACTGATAAAGCCTGTAAGGGAGGTTTGTTCCTAAGCCGGGGGTGCCCATTATAACAGGCGTCCAGCGGCTGTCATAAAAAAGGATATTTATTTGTGGGTTTGGGCTCAAGAAGGAGCAAGAACTCTGAGAAAATGGGTGAAGAATACGGGACACAGACAAATCAATATTTTTTGGAAGGGAAGGCTTGAATCCCTGAGGACATTTTCTTCGGAAAGAGAATTAAAGGAAAATGTGAGAAGCAACGTGCAGACACGTGGTAGTAATAATTCCGAGATAGAAAGGACTGAGCATGCTCTCTCCTAGAAAGCCGTGACATTTTAATTATTCCTCTTGACCAAACATAGGTTTAGACTGCTACAGTGGAGTAGAGAGGATTTCCTTGGGTGGGGGGTGGGGAGTGAACAGGAACTCCTGGGGCTGGGGTCCTGAAACCCAGGTGCCAAAAGGGAAGACACATCAATCTTAGCCTTTGGTACCCAGATGTTTAACCTATGGTCATGGTGACCGAGTTTAGGTCAGCGAATCGTGAGATGATATATCTTTGTGAAACCTGGGATAGCAGTCTACCTGCGGCTGCTACATAATGTATTTTCTTAGTAGGTTTGGGCTTGAGAAGGAGAAAGTAGTCGGAGAAAATGGGTGATAAATCAAGAGACACAGAGAAGTGAATTGAAATGGGGAGTGACGATGGCCCCTGATATTATTTTCCTTAGAAAAATCATGAAAGGAAAATCTGAGACATAAGAGAGACGGCGGGGAAGTAAGAACTCCGAGATAGAAAACACATGGCCAAGAGTGGCGATAGGACAGATAAAGCAGAAAACAAGAGGAAGAGCAGCACTCCTCACCCCAGCCTTTATTGTGCATTGAGAGGTGATCAATGAATACGTGTCATAGCACGTAGTTCTTAACTTTGGTTGCATAGACAATGAGAAGGTCAGAGTAGGCGGGGATTCTCCTGACATGAGCTTTTCAGAGGAACGAGGTTTGACAAGGTGAGGGCTAAGCCTTTGTGGCTCAGGCTCAGGAATTCTATTGCCCTTAGAACTGCCCATATATTGATTATGAACGGACAGCCTTTAAATTTTAATTATTCCCCTTGACCATACATAGGTGTGGACTGCTACAGGGGAGTAGAGAGAGGAATTCCTGGGTTGGGGACGAGTGAACAGGAACCCCTGGGGCTGGGGTCCTGAAACCCAGGTGCCAAAAGGGAAGACACATCAATCTTAGCCTTTGGAACCCAGATGTTTAAGCTATGGTCATGGTGACTGAGGTTAGATCAGTGAATCGTGACATGATCTATCTTTTTGAAACCTGGGATAACATATCCTTGTGAAACCACATGACTAAGGACATGTCAACCTTAGTTCTTGGCACTAGGAGCCCATTCGGGATTAATCTGGAGGGCAAGTTCCCATGATATTAATCTGTTACTTCAAAGGTTAAGAAGAGGACCTTGTTTGGATGAGAGGGCATTTCTATGATCTAGGAGGTACACGAAGCTTCCTTTCCTTCCTTCTTTCTTTTCCTCAAATTTTTTGGTCCCCTTCCATCTCCTCCTTCCTTTCTCCATCTCTCCCTCCCATATGTCCTCCTTCCCTCCCTCTCCCCATCCTTCCTTTTCATTTCAGCTCAGTGGAGGACATTTGGCTAAGATGGGGCCTGGAACATCGGTTTGTCTAATCTCCCTCACTCCTCTCTGTCCAATAGAGGGCCCTCTCAGGCTTGCAGGCAGATTCAAGCAATGGGAGATTTTTCAGGGCCAGACTTGGCCCGCCAGGAATGAATGATACCCCTGCTCCATTTCCTTGCATGCTCAGGAGGTTCCCACCTCCTCCCCATGTCCTGGCTAGGTCTTGGAAGTAAGAGAGCCAGGCCAAGAATGCAGAGGAGGTTGCGGGTTTGCTTGCTGCAGGGAGAAAGGCCTGCCTTGAGGCAGAGCTGGATGAAGCATGCAGGGTAAGCAGGCCACTCTAGGCGATGCCATGGTGTGGTCAGGAGAAAGAGCAGCAGCAGTAGCATTAAGGCACATATCTGTTCTGCCATCGAAGCCTTGTTCCTGTCAGCCTAAATGGGGAGGAAGGAGATGGTCTCTGGGTGGGAGGGCATGCATCTTGTAGAGCTAGAAGTAAAGCTAATGCACCTTTCTTTCCTTTTGGTTTCTGTCAAAGGTTTTCTCCCTCCCCTTGCCTTCCTTCCTGCTTTCTTCCCTCCCTGGTGAAATGAAGGTCCTCTCATGAAGGTGCTTCTGGAAGGTAAGTGTAATGAATCCATTTCCGCTCACCCTCCTGGTGGTGGTGGATGCCAGCCTCTGGTCAGCAAGGTGGCAATCCCTCCTTCCCCAGGGGGTCCATACCGGGGTGGGAGGGAGTTGTGTGTCAGCATCAGGAGCAGTAGTAGCAGCTGAATAGCTCCTCTGGGGACCTACCAAAGTCTCCCCTTTGGGGACTACTTTGGCGATTGCGGGCCATGTGATTTGCGGGTTTTTTCTTTGTTTTTGGCGAAGCTTCTTTAGACAGGTCTCCCCCAATATGAAGGCGAAGGGGAACACTGGGACTCCTTTGGGCATTGTAGGTCAATACCAAAGAGGGTTGTTTTTTTTTGTTTGTTTGTTTTGCCTCCGCCAAACGTGGGCTTTTTGTAAGGGATAGATGTGAGGCAAGGCCAGTCCCAGGTCGGAGGTGTGTGTGTGTGTGTGGGGGGGGCTGAGTCTTTTCCCCTGGCTGCTGGTGGTGTATCCCTTAATGTGCTTTTGGAGCCCGAACCAAGCTAGCTGCCAAGCTAGCAGCCATAGGAGGGCCTGAACAACTTTGAACATTAACAACCACTGATGACTTAAATTGATCACTTTCCTATAATGAAACAGAAGTGGAGAAATGGAAAGGAAAATTCAAAGCAAAACCAATTCATGGAGTGTGGGTGTCATCTGAAGGAAAACCCCTTCAGAGGAGGCGGGGATTCTCCTGACATGAGTTTTTCAGAGGAACGAGGTTTGACAAGGTGAGGGCTAAGCCTTTGCGGCTCAGGCCCAGGAATTCTCTTGCCCTTAGAACTGCCGATACATTGCTCATGAATGGATCTGATCAAGTATTTCATACATCAACCATACCCCCATGCCTGGTAGGTTATATATCCACCCCTTTTTTTTTTTACAAAAATTAAATAAGAGGGTATATCATATTGCCCATGTATAGCCAGGATTATAAGAAGTTGTCACATCTTCAATAGTTAAAGAAAAAGACTTCCTCTCGAGATGAGAGGGAATCCTTGTCTTTCCCTTGTTCTGATTATGCGTAGTCTTTGGGATATATAATCCAAGATGCCTGCCACATAGAGATATGGTTGCAGGATTGGTACCATGGCCTGTGAATGAGGGTGTCTGTAACCTGGTCGTGGTGGTTACAAAAAGGGATTTTTCCTTTGTGGGCTGGGACTCGAGAAGAAGGAGCAAGGAGTCTGAGAATATGGGTGAAGAATGACAGACAGAGACAAGTCAAAGTAATAGATAGGGCAGGCGTGATCCCCTCTGCTTTTTTCCTTGGTCAAAGAATTAAACTTAAAAAATTTAAATTTTTTTTTAAATTTAAATTTAAAATTTAAATTTAAAATTAAAAAGAAAATATGAGAAGCTTGCAGACAGGTGGAAGTAAGACAGGTGGCCCAGAGAGGCCTTAGTAAAGAGACAGTAGTGAAGCTTTAAGATTGCTGGAACAAGAGAGGGAATCACGCCTTGACCCCAGGCTTTCTTGGGGATAGCCAGGATCAATGACCAGATAAGAAAGCATAGATAATTCAGATTGGATGGGAAGGTAATGATGACACCTTTTGGGTGTGTTGACCTCAACCCGCCCTTTTACCAAGGAATTGGAGTCCTCACCAAATGTCAATGCACCAAATGTTAATGAGTTTGCATGGCTAGGTCAAGAGTCCACCCACAAATGTCAGAGTTCCAACCTTGTGTCTGAAGACACAATATCCATATATCAGTTATATTTCTTAGATGTGAATATGCTTGGAATGCTACATATCCCCCCTTTTTGTGTTAAAAAAATAAGATGAAGGGCGAGTGATATAAAAATATGAGAAAAATTTGACTCAAATTAAAAATATAAAAATCATGTAGCATCATCAAATGATACTTCAAGTGATTCAAAATAGACAACCAAAACTTATTGCAAAAAGTTTGGATGTAAAAAGTAAGTGTGATTGTCAAGAACAATGAAGATTTAACTCTCAACTTATTGATAATTTGATAAGGATGAAAATGATCTTCATACATAACATACCAAATCATCTGAGCAAATGATCTTGGGAATATGATTCCAAAATTAAAACAAAATTTTAGACTCTCTTTTCACTGTTTATGTGGCATGTTTGAAGCTGAGCCAATATGTAATATCAGAATTTACATTCCCAATGATTTCTCATTCCTGATCTAAATTGACTAAAACTCTCCTTGTACAGGAGCATAATTTTTCCACCATTAAAAGCTTTGTAAAAACATGAATGCCACAATTATTGTGAAATTTTTAACAAATACCAACATTCCCAAACACATTACATTCTGATCTGCAGTCTAAATACCCAGGATGATGATAATGAAGTGACATTTCAAGTTTTGGCTGCATATTTCGTATATCATCCTCATTTAAATTTCTGCTTTTATCAATAAACCCATCAACATGATAGCCAAGCAGATCACATTACCAATATTTGGAAAATTCATTCCACCAAACCAATGTTTGGGTAAATAGAAGCTTAAGTTCTTTTTCACATAGAAAGAATTTCTACAGTTTCTGGAACTTGTCGAATTTGGTGTAGCTTGTTCTTTCCTGGTTGTTAATGTATAATATTCCATGTGCTTTTTCTACAAGCTTATCCGTGCCTATTGTGTCCTATTTTCAATACCTACTCCAAAAAAGGAAAACTTAGATCATACTTTGCCCTTGCTCCATGTATGTGTGTGATAACTCGTTCCACCTAGGAGAGTCAATAACTGCGCGTCCACAGAAATTGTCCAACCTAGCGCACTCAGATGACCACTGAGGCTTTACTTTCAAATACCAGAACGTCTTCCAGTATTTGGATGGGAAGCCAATAGACCCCGAATCCAGTGGCCTGCCTGAATTCTGGGACTATTGGTAGAGAGCAAGAAACCGTTCCCATAAAGATATTACCCCAAAAGACAGGATTTCAGGACTAATGGTTAACAATGGTATTAACACTCAAGTACACCCACGGTGGTTGGCATGTCACGTCCACCTAGTTATTGGCAGGAACATCATCTTTGCATGGTTGTAAATGATCTTTTTCAATAACTTAGGTTCCTGATGACAGGTTTCAGAGTGCATTTTGGCTGATCTCTCATACCTTTTTTCCAGAGTCACATCAGGATCATCTGTCCATTAAACCTGCCTGTGTAGCATTTTCTGCCTGGCACCTCCCTTTTTGTTGTCAGAGGTATCAGATCTATGCTATGAGTGAAAGTTTTCGATCTCCTCCTCTTTGGAGAGTCATACCAATGTCTATACCCTCGGGGATAGCAGCATTTCTTACAATACTAGTAGTAGTTTTACAATGTATCCTTTTGACAGTATCATAGACATACAAAATGAAAGGTATACATTCACGTCTAAACAAGTGTAGCTATTTTGTTTTGATTCCATAAGAAAGACCTCGGAGTGTGGGATTTATCTGATGTCTTAGACAGACACAAGTGTGGTTTAGTCCTTCTGAGTTAGCATCCTTGCTCTTGGTTTGGGTACACTATATCAATGGATGTCAGCCGGACCAGTGTCCCACAGTAGCCTAATAGCTAATGTCACTGATAGTGTCACGTCAGTCTTGTGGAGTGATCTTAGTCACCGGTGAAGTGTCCTTCCAGCGTGCCTGGAGAGTGGCTGGCGTGTAGTTAGCTGATGTCAACAGCGTTGGTCTGCTTCTCTTCCTGGTCTTGTGTTGGCTGGCATGATGTGCTTTGTGGGTGACCAGATGTTTCCACTCTCTGTCAACATACAGACAAGACCTCGACCCAACGTTATCATCCCCTTGGGTCCCTCACAGTCTTAATTTCTTGGTAATATTCAACCCAATTCAGATATATCCTACAATGTAATCTTTAGCAGGACATTCAAACTGTTATTGCAAAGTTTTAACTGATGTTCGTTTTAGAGTGTGGAAGAGGTAGATGGTTAGTGATACCGTTTCCACCCTTCTTTCTTATGAAAGTTGAAATGCCACAGCTGAACAAAATTGACTTTTAGATAAGTCTGATACGAAGAAAGACATGCTGTTGTTTGCCAATATAATGTACCCTTGAAGACAATGATCACATATACATTTTGGACAAATCGTACTGCAATAGGACAGTATTTATGGTACAGTCGTAACCTTCCCAATTGTACCATTTGATATTTGATCTTATTTGGGTAACGTGGAAGAATTCCACAAAAGTAATTTTCAGTTCCTTGTTATGCCAATACCATTTGGAATTTTCAGGTATGTGATAACGTTTGATCTTATAACCAATACCCATCAATCTGTAGTCCAGAATATCTGTCAGGGACTTCACGATATTCTTCTGGAGGCAAATTGTGTTTCATACAATGACATGTGCGTGGATAGTGTGTTAGACCTGCCTATAGGGCAGTGATGATCTTTCCAGCTCATTGGCTGTTTTTTCCATGTGTCCTGTGCCAGACACCTCTGCAGTCTGTCCTTCTTCTGGTGAGATTTTCTTGCCATCAGATAGCTTGCATATAAGCCATGAGCTATCCAATTCAGCCCATTTATTGCTATGAAAAGCACTGCTATCCCAAGATGTTTGGAATAGACAACCGTGCACAATTATTCCTAAGTTCTGTAATGGCTTTGCTCACTTCTTCATTTGAGCTGAATGCCATCAACCAGGAGAGTAAGCATGTCCCATCCCCTTTCACCCTGGGACTCCTTTGGGCATTGTAGGTCAATACCAAATAGGTTTTTGTTTTTTGTTTTCCCTCCACCGAACCTGGGCTTTTTGTAAGGGATAGATGTGAGGCAAGGCCAGTCCCAGGTCGGAGGTGTGGGGGTGGGGACTGTGCCCTTTCCCCTGGTTGCTGGTGGTGTATCCCTTAATGTGTGTTTGGAGCGCGAACCCCAATTGCAGAGTGTGGCAAAAGCAAGGGCTCCAGCTGAAGGGAGGGGTGGAGGAAGGAGGTGTGTGGAAGAGCTGCGCAGGCCCAGAGTAAAAGGCAGGCCAGGAGGCTTGGAGCGCAGGCGCTCAGGGGCAGGCAGGTGGCACGCAGGCGCAGTAGGGGCAGGCAGGTGGCACGTGGCGGAGGGGGAGGGGAGCGGAAAGTTCCCGCCTTTTCTGTCAGAGCCTCCCTGTGTCGCTGTGCCTAGCATTAAGGTCCGCCAAGGCAAAAGACTGGAAGTTGCATGTGGACTGTGTGAGGTAGGGGAGCAGCACTTGGGCCGAAGTTGGTCACATGAGGCACCTCTGCCGAGGGGAGGAGGCTTTGGGGGTGGCTGCTGCCGCGGAGCCCGCCTCCTGCCTCTTCCTCTGGGTTCTTCAGTAGTCCCGCCTGCTGCCTGTACTGGTCAGCTCCATAGGCAGGCCTACCCCTGAAAGCTGCCCCTCCCTCTCAATTGCCCGCCTCCCACACTGCCCCTCCTCTCCCTGGGGGACACCCACCAGAAAGTCCCCTCCTTCAGTAGCCCCACTCCCAGGTCCCCAACTTCCTCAGGTGCTCAGCTCCCCCTCCCCCACCCCCTTCGCCTCTTGGTCTCCCTCTTGAGGCCACATATTGGTATTGCATCCGAGGAGGGTTTTTTTTTTTTTTAATGGTTTTGAAATAAGCTTTTAGAGTTCTGTGCAAGTTGGACCCCAAGCCTGGTACACATCCTGACGTCTCAGGCATAAATATGAGTGGACCTTGGCCGTGAGTGGCCCACTTTGCCTTAGAGCAGTCACACACCTGCCTTCCACCCTGTGCTCTCAGTATTCTCCTTCCATAGCGGATGCAGAAATGATTAAGGAAGTTCTTTCTGCTCTCCCTCTGCCTGAAGCCCTCGCTCTAGTTCACTGCTGTGCCCATAGAGGTGGCACTGACCCTGTCTCCAGGGGACATGACTGAGCAGATGCTGCTGCCAAGCTAGCAGCCATAGGAGGGCCTGAACTACTTTGAACAGGAACAACCACTGATGACTTAAATGGATCACTTTCCTATAATGAAAAGGAAGTGGAGAAATGGAAAGGAAAATTCAAAGCAAAACCAATTCATGGAGTGTGGGTGTCATCTGAAGGAAATCCCCTGCTCCCTAGAAGTTTCCATCACCAAATTTACCAATCTGTTCATCCTAATGGCCACTTTGGTACCCCGGGCATGGTGGACTCTGTTAAGAGAGTCTGGCTGGCCCCTGGTATAACTACCAGAGCCCCTAAAGTGTGTTCAGCCTGCTCTTCCTGCCAGTCAGATCACCAACATGCCTTTGTTGGAAAAGCCTTTGGTGGGCGTCCTCTGGCTTACACACCTTGTGAGCGTTCTTTGTAAGGGAAGTGTCTCCTTTGGAGTGGTGTCCACCGAGGATCTGGAGGGATAGAGGAGGCAAAGGCAAGTCCTGTGTGACCCTGGAGGCATGACCCTCCCCTGCAAGCATGCCCATTCCTCCAGCCATGCATCCCTCCTCACCTCAAAACGGGGGAAGTGTCGTTCCTGGCAACATAGGGTGGACCTTGTCCTTGCAGGGATGAGACAGCTGTCCCTTTTACCGGCACGTTCACTATTCTCCTTGGTCCTCACCATGTCCTGGCTAGGTCTGTGAAAGGAGTGAAGCAGGTAGAGAATACACTAGACGCTGCTGGCTGGCTGACTGGCTGGCTGGCTGGCTGACTGTGTGCTGGCATCAGTGCCTGCCTAGATAGAGAGATGGCTGGAACCTATAGGGTAGCCTGGTCACTCTTGGGCTCCACTTGTACCTTGTGTTCTTGGCTCTCCCTCAGAATGTGATGCCACAGAGCAGTCAGCTGTAGCACAAAGAGCAGCAGCAGCAGCAGCAGTGTTAAGGCAGCTCTTCTGTTCCGTGTCTAGGACTCCTGCCTTTTGGGTTGAAGGTATAATGTCCGATTCTGGCTCAGAATCCATGGAGCACACACACACACACACACACACACACACACACACACACACACACACACGGTAATGCAACACACAAGAGGTACTTTATTGAGCAAAATATAGCTTGGTGCCGAGGACCTAAAGTGCTGGCCCCGAGGCTGCGATTTGCAGGTGTTTTATACACTTTTAGGGTACAGGGAGTAAAACGGAATTCCTGGGGTGGGGGGGGAGTGAACCGAAAGTCGTGGGGCTGGGGTCCTGAAACCCAAGTGCCCAAAGGGAAGACACAGCAATCTTAGTCTTCGGTACCCATATGTTTCACGTATGGTCATGGTGACCGAGGTTAGGTTAGTGAATCGTGAGATGATATATCTTTGTGAAACCTGGGATAAGAGTCCAACCTGCGGCTGCTACATAATGTATGTCCTTAGTGGGTTTGGGCTCGAGAAGGAGAAAGGAGTCGGAGAAAATGGGTGATAAATCAAGAGACACAGAGAAGTGAATTGAAATGGGAGCGGCGATGGCCCCTGATACTATTTTCCTTAGAAAAACCATGAAATCAAAACTATTAACAAGCACATGAAGAAGTGTTCCACATCTCTTATAATCAGAGAGATGCAAATCAAAACAACTCTGAGGTATCACCTCACACCTAGCAGATTGGCTAACATAACAGCAGAGGAAAGTAATGAATGCTGGAGGGGATGTGGCAAAGTAGGGACATTAATTCATTGCTGGTGGAGTTGTGAACTGATCCAACCATTCTGGAGGGCAATTTGGAACTATGCCCAAAGGGCGACAAAAGAATATCTACCCTTTGACCCAGCCATAGCACTGCTGGGTCTGTATCCCAAAGAGATAATGGACACAAAGACTTGTACAAAAATATTCATAGCTGCGCTCTTTGTGGTGGCCCAAAACTGGAAAACGAGGGGATGCCCATCAATTGGGGAATGGCTGAACAAACTGTGGTATATGTTGGTGATGGAATACTATTGTGCTCAAAGGAATAATAAAGTGGAGAAGTTCCATGGAGACTGGAACAACCTCCAGGAAGTGATGCAGAGCGAGAGGAGCAGAACCAGGAGAACATTGTACACAGAGACTAATACACTGTGGTATAATCGAACGTAATGGACTTCTCCATTAGGGGCGGTGTAATGTCCCTGAACAACTTTCAGGGATCCAGGAGAAAAAAAAAAAAACACCATTCATAAGCAAAGGATAAACTATGGGAGTGGAAACACTGAGAAAAAGCAACTGCCTGAATACAGAGGTTGAGGGGACATGACAGAGGATAGACTTTAAATGAACACTCTAATGCAAATACTATCAACAAAGCAATGGGTTCAAATCAAGAAAACATCTAATGCCCAGTGGACTTACGCGTCGGCTATGGGGGGTGGGGGGGAGGAAAAGAAAATGATCTATGTCTTTAACGAATAATGCTTGGAAATGATCAAATAAAATATATTAAAAAAAAAAAAAAGAAAAACCATGAAAGGAAAATCTGAGACATAAGAGACCAAGCGGAGGTAAGAATTCTGAGATAGAAGGACGTGGCCAATAGTGGCGCTAGGACAGATAAAGAGAGACAGCAGGGAGAACTCCTAGGTTGCAGGAAACAAGAGAAAAAGCAGGGGGCCTCACCCCAGCCTTTATTGTGGATTGAGAGATGATCAATGAATACGTGACATAGTACCTAGTTCTTAACTTTGGTTGCATAGACAATGAGAAGATCAGAGGAGGAGGGTATTCTCCTGACATGAGCTTTTCAGAGGAATGAGGTTTGACAAGGTGAGGGCTAAGCCTTTGTGGCTCAGGCCCAGGAATTCTCTTGCCCTTAGAACTGCCGATACATCGATCGTGAATGGATCTGATCAAGTATTTCATACATCAACCATACCCCCATGCCTGGTAGGTTATATATCCACCCCCTTTTTTTTTTTACAAAAATTAAATAAGAGGGTATCCTGTTACAATGAAATTGTAAACTTAATCAACAAACAGGAATACTAGTGAGCTGTCAGATAAAGAATCAAAAATGAATTCACAATCCAATTTCAAAATGAAGTATAACTTAGCAATACTGCTGTAAAAATGATAAGAATGATCTTCATTTCCATTTAGCAATGTCAAGCGTAACAATTTTCATCCTCCAAGATCACAAGTTATAATATAAAATAATAAGAAAATGATGTTCACTCCTTAGTGATCCTGAATTAAGGTGATAAAGTAATCATAGGACAGGTGCATGGACATATCATATTGCCCATGTATAGCCAGGATTATAAGAAGTTGTCACATCTTCAATAGTTAAAGAAAAAGACTTCCTCTCGAGATGAGAGGGAATCCTTGTCTTTCCCTTGTTCTGATTATGCGTAGTCTTTGGGATATATAATCCAAGATGCCTGCCACATAGAGATATGGTTGCAGGGTTGGTACCATGGCCTGTGAATGAGGGTGTCTGTAACCTGGTCGTGGTGGTTACAAAAAGGGATTTTTCCTTTGTGGGCTGGGACTCGAGAAGAAGGAGCAAGGAGTCTGAGAATATGGGTGAAGAATGACAGACAGAGACAAGTCAAAGTAATAGATAGGGCAGGCGTGATCCCCTCTGCTTTTTTCCTTGGTCAAAGAATTAAACTTAAAAAATTTAAATTTTTTTTTAAATTTAAATTTTAAATTTAAATTTAAAATTAAAAAGAAAATATGAGAAGCTTGCAGACAGGTGGAAGTAAGACAGGTGGCCCAGAGAGGCCTTAGTAAAGAGACAGTATTGAAGCTTTAAGATTGCTGGAACAAGAGAGGGAATCACGCCTTGACCCCAGGCTTTCTTGGGGATAGCCAGGATCAGTGACCAGATAAGAAAGCATAGATAATTCAGATTGGATGGGAAGGTAATGATGACACCTTTTGGGTGTGTTGACCTCAACCCGCCCTTTTACCAAGGAATTGGAGTCCTCACCAAATGTCAATGCACCAAATGTTAATGAGTTTGCATGGCTAGGTCAAGAGTCCACCCACAAATGTCAGAGTTCCAACCTTGTGTCTGAAGACACAATATCCATATATCAGTTATATTTCTTAGATGTGAATATGCTTGGAATGCTACATATCCCCCCTTTTTGTGTTAAAAAAATAAGATGAAGGGCGAGTGATATAAAAATATGAGAAAAATTTGACTCAAATTAAAAATATAAAAATCATGTAGCATCATCAAATGATACTTCAAGTGATTCAAAATAGACAACCAAAACTTATTGCAAAAAGTTTGGATGTAAAAAGTAAGTGTGATTGTCAAGAACAATGAAGATTTAACTCTCAACTTATTGATAATTTGATAAGGATGAAAATGATCTTCATACATAACATACCAAATCATCTGAGCAAATGATCTTGGGAATATGATTCCAAAATTAAAACAAAATTTTAGACTCTCTTTTCACTGTTTATGTGGCATGTTTGAAGCTGAGCCAATATGTAATATCAGAATTTACATTCCCAATGATTTCTCATTCCTGATCTAAATTGACTAAAACTCTCCTTGTACAGGAGCATAATTTTTCCACCATTAAAAGCTTTGTAAAAACATGAATACCACAATTATTGTGAAATTTTTAACAAATACCAACATTCCCAAACACATTACATTCTGATCTGCAGTCTAAATACCCAGGATGATGATAATGAAGTGACATTTCAAGTTTTGGCTGCATATTTCGTATATCATCCTCATTTAAATTTCTGCTTTTATCAATAAACCCATCAACATGATAGCCAAGCATATCACATTACCAATATTTGGAAAATTCATTCCACCAAACCAATGTTTGGGTAAATAGAAGCTTAAGTTCTTTTTCACATAGAAAGAATTTCTACAGTTTCTGGAACTTGTCGAATTTGGTGTAGCTTGTTCTTTCCTGGTTGTTAATGTATAATATTCCATGTGCTTTTTCTACAAGCTTATCCGTGCCTATTGTGTCCTATTTTCAATACCTACTCCAAAAAAGGAAAACTTAGATCATACTTTGCCCTTGCTCCATGTATGTGTGTGATAACTCGTTCCACCTAGGAGAGTCAATAACTGCGCGTCCACAGAAATTGTCCAACCTAGCGCACTCAGATGACCACTGAGGCTTTACTTTCAAATACCAGAACGTCTTCCAGTATTTGGATGGGAAGCCAATAGACCCCGAATCCAGTGGCCTGCCTGAATTCTGGGACTATTGGTAGAGAGCAAGAAAGCGTTCCCATAAAGATATTACCCCAAAAGACAGGATTTCAGGACTAATGGTTAACAATGGTATTAACACTCAAGTACACCCACGGTGGTTGGCATGTCACGTCCACCTAGTTATTGGCAGGAACATCATCTTTGCATGGTTGTAAATGATCTTTTTCAATAACTTAGGTTCCTGATGACAGGTTTCAGAGTGCATTTTGGCTGATCTCTCATACCTTTTTTCCAGAGTCACATCAGGATCATCTGTCCATTAAACCTGCCTGTGTAGCATTTTCTGCCTGGCACCTCCCTTTTTGTTGTCCGAGGTATCAGATCTATGCTATGAGTGAAAGTTTTCGATCTCCTCCTCTTTGGAGAGTCATACCAATGTCTATACCCTCGGGGATAGCAGCATTTCTTACAATACTAGTAGTAGTTTTACAATGTATCCTTTTGACAGTATCATAGACATACAAAATGAAAGGTATACATTCACGTCTAAACAAGTGTAGCTATTTTGTTTTGATTCCATAAGAAAGACCTCGGAGTGTGGGATTTATCTGATGTCTTAGACAGACACAAGTGTGGTTTAGTCCTTCTGAGTTAGCATCCTTGCTCTTGGTTTGGGTACACTATATCAATGGATGTCAGCCGGACCAGTGTCCCACAGTAGCCTAATAGCTAATGTCACTGATAGTGTCACGTCAGTCTTGTGGAGTGATCTTAGTCACCGGTGAAGTGTCCTTCCAGCGTGCCTGGAGAGTGGCTGGCGTGTAGTTAGCTGATGTCAACAGCGTTGGTCTGCTTCTCTTCCTGGTCTTGTGTTGGCTGGCATGATGTGCTTTGTGGGTGACCAGATGTTTCCACTCTCTGTCAACATACAGACAAGACCTCGACCCAACGTTATCATCCCCTTGGGTCCCTCACAGTCTTAATTTCTTGGTAATATTCAACCCAATTCAGATATATCCTACAATGTAATCTTTAGCAGGACATTCAAACTGTTATTGCAAAGTTTTAACTGATGTTCGTTTTAGAGTGTGGAAGAGGTAGATGGTTAGTGATACCGTTTCCACCCTTCTTTCTTATGAAAGTTGAAATGCCACAGCTGAACAAAATTGACTTTTAGATAAGTCTGATACGAAGAAAGACATGCTGTTGTTTGCCAATATAATGTACCCCTGAAGACAATGATCACATATACATTTTGGACAAATCGTACTGCAATAGGACAGTATTTATGGTACAGTCGTAACCTTCCCAATTGTACCATTTGATATTTGATCCTATTTGGGTAACGGGGAACAATTCCACAAAAGTAATTTTCAGTTCCTTGTTATGCCAATACCATTTGGAATTTTCAGGTATGTGATAACGTTTGATCTTATAACCAATACCCATCAATCTGTAGTCCAGAATATCTGTCAGGGACTTCACGATATTCTTCTGGAGGCAAATTGTGTTTCATACAATGACATGTGCGTGGATAGTGTGTTAGACCTGCCTATAGGGCAGTGATGATCTTTCCAGCTCATTGGCTGTTTTTTGCATGTGTCCTGTGCCAGACACCTCTGCAGTCTGTCCTTTTTCTGGTGAGATTTTCTTGCCATCGGATAGCTTGCATATAAGCCACGAGCTATCCAATTCAGCCCATTTATTGCTATGAAAAGCACTGCTATCCCAAGATGTTTGGAATAGACAACCGTGCACAATTATTCCTAAGTTCTGTAATGGCTTTGCTCACTTCTTCATTTGAGCTGAATGCCATCAACCAGGAGAGTAAGCATGTCCCATCCCCTTTCACCCTGGGACTCCTTTGGGCATTGTAGGTCAATACCAAATAGGTTTTTGTTTTTTGTTTTCCCTCCACCGAACCTGGGCTTTTGGTAAGGGATAGATGTGAGGCAAGGCCAGTCCCAGGTCGGAGGTGTGGGGGTGGGGACTGTGCCCTTTCCCCTGGTTGCTGGTGGTGTATCCCTTAATGTGTGTTTGGAGCGCGAACCCCAATTGCAGAGTGTGGCAAAAGCAAGGGCTCCAGCTGAAGGGAGGGGTGGAGGAAGGAGGTGTGTGGAAGAGCTGCGCAGGCCCAGAGTAAAAGGCAGGCCAGGAGGCTTGGAGCGCAGGCGCTCAGGGGCAGGCAGGTGGCACGCAGGCGCAGTAGGGGCAGGCAGGTGGCACGTGGCGGAGGGGGAGGGGAGCGGAAAGTTCCCGCCTTTTCTGTCAGAGCCTCCCTGTGTCGCTGTGCCTAGCATTAAGGTCCGCCAAGGCAAAAGACTGGAAGTTGCATGTGGACTGTGTGAGGTAGGGGAGCAGCACTTGGGCCGAAGTTGGTCACATGAGGCACCTCTGCCGAGGGGAGGAGGCTTTGGGGGTGGCTGCTGCCGCGGAGCCCGCCTCCTGCCTCTTCCTCTGGGTTCTTCAGTAGTCCCGCCTGCTGCCTGTACTGGTCAGCTCCATAGGCAGGCCTACCCCTGAAAGCTGCCCCTCCCTCTCAATTGCCCGCCTCCCACACTGCCCCTCCTCTCCCTGGGGGACACCCACCAGAAAGTCCCCTCCTTCAGTAGCCCCACTCCCAGGTCCCCAACTTCCTCAGCTGCTCAGCTCCCCCTCCCCCACCCCCTTCGCCTCTTGGTCTCCCTCTTGAGGCCACATATTGGTATTGCATCCGAGGAGGGTTTTTTTTTTTTTTTAATGGTTTTGAAATAAGCTTTTAGAGCTCTGTGCAAGTTGGACCCCAAGCCTCGTACACATCCTGACGTCTCAGGCATAAATATGAGTGGACCTTGGCTGTGAGTGGCCCACTTTGCCTTAGAGCAGTCACACACCTGCCTTCCACCCTGTGCTCTCAGTATTCTCCTTCCATAGCGGATGCAGAAATGATTAAGGAAGTTCTTTCTGCTCTCCCGCTGCCTGAAGCCCTCGCTCTAGTTCACTGCTGTGCCCATAGAGGTGGCACTGACCCTGTCTCCAGGGGACATGACTGAGCAGATGCTGCTGCCAAGCTAGCAGCCATAGGAGGGCCTGAACTACTTTGAACATGAACAACCACTGATGACTTAAATGGATCACTTTCCTATAATGAAAAGGAAGTGGAGAAATGGAAAGGAAAATTCAAAGCAAAACCAATTCATGGAGGGTGGGTGTCATCTGAAGGAAATCCCCTGCTCCCTAGAAGTTTCCATCACCAAATTTACCAATCTGTTCATCCTAATGGCCACTTTGGTACCCCGGGCATGGTGGACTCTGTTAAGAGAGTCTGGCTGGCCCCTGGTATAACTACCAGAGCCCCTAAAGTGTGTTCAGCCTGCTCTTCCTGCCAGTCAGATCACCAACATGCCTTTGTTGGAAAAGCCTTTGGTGGGCGTCCTCTGGCTTACACACCTTGTGAGCGTTCTTTGTAAGGGAAGTGTCTCCTTTGGAGTGGTGTCCACCGAGGATCTGGAGGGATAGAGGAGGCAAAGGCAAGTCCTGTGTGACCCTGGAGGCATGACCCTCCCCTGCAAGCATGCCCATTCCTCCAGCCATGCATCCCTCCTCACCTCAAAACGGGGGAAGTGTCGTTCCTGGCAACATAGGGTGGACCTTGTCCTTGCAGGGATGAGACAGCTGTCCCTTTTACCGGCTCGTTCACTATTCTCCTTGGTCCTCACCATGTCCTGGCTAGGTCTGTGAAAGGAGTGAAGCAGGTAGAGAATACACTAGACGCTGCTGGCTGGCTGACTGGCTGGCTGGCTGGCTGGCTGACTGTGTGCTGGCATCAGTGCCTGCCTAGATAGAGAGATGGCTGGAACCTATAGGGTAGCCTGGTCACTCTTGGGCTCCACTTGTACCTTGTGTTCTTGGCTCTCCCTCAGAATGTGATGCCACAGAGCGGTCAGCTGTAGCACAAAGAGCAGCAGCAGCAGCAGCAGTGTTAAGGCAGCTCTTCTGTTCCGTGTCTAGGACTCCTGCCTTTGGGGTTGAAGGTATAATGTCCGATTCTGGCTCAGAATCCATGGAGGACACACACACACACACACACACACACACACACACACACACACACACACACACACGGTAATGCAACACACAAGAGGTACTTTATTGAGCAAAATATAGCTTGGTGCCGAGGACCTAAAGTGCTGGCCCCGAGGCTGCGATTTGCAGGTGTTTTATACACTTTTAGGGTACAGGGAGTAAAAAGGAATTCCTGGGGTGGGGGGGAGTGAACCGAAAGTCCTGGGGCTGGGGTCCTGAAACCCAAGTGCCCAAAGGGAAGACACAGCAATCTTAGTCTTCGGTACCCATATGTTTCACGTATGGTCATGGTGACCGAGGTTAGGTCAGTGAATCGTGAGATGATATATCTTTGTGAAACCTGGGATAAGAGTCCAACCTGCGGCTGCTACATAATGTATGTCCTTAGTGGGTTTGGGCTCGAGAAGGAGAAAGGAGTCGGAGAAAATGGGTGATAAATCAAGAGACACAGAGAAGTGAATTGAAATGGGAGCGGCGATGGCCCCTGATACTATTTTCCTTAGAAAAATCATGAAAGGAAAATCTGAGACATAAGAGACCAAGCGGAGGTAAGAATTCTGAGATAGAAGGACGTGGCCAATAGTGGCGCTAGGACAGATAAAGAGAGACAGCAGGGAGAACTCCAAGGTTGCAGGAAACAAGAGAAAAAGCAGGGGGCCTCACCCCAGCCTTTATTGTGGATTGAGTGGTGATCAATGAATACGTGACATAGTACCTAGTTCTTAACTTTGGTTGCATAGACAATGAGAAGATCAGAGGAGGCGGGGATTCTCCTGACATGAGCTTTTCAGAGGAATGAGGTTTGACAAGGTGAGGGCTAAGCCTTTGTGGCTCAGGCCCAGGAATTCTCTTGCCCTTAGAACTGCCGATACATGGATCGTGAATGGATCTGATCAAGTATTTCATACATCAACCATACCCCCATGCCTGGTAGGTTATATATCCACCCCCTTTTTTTTTTTACAAAAATTAAATAAGAGGGTATCCTGTTACAATGAAATTGTAAACTTAATCAACAAACAGGAATACTAGTGAGCTGTCAGATAAAGAATCAAAAATGAATTCACAATCCAATTTCAAAATGAAGTATAACTTAGCAATACTGCTGTAAAAATGATAAGAATGATCTTCATTTCCATTTAGCAATGTCAAGCGTAACAATTTTCATCCTCCAAGATCACAAGTTATAATATAAAATAATAAGAAAATGATGTTCACTCCTTAGTGATCCTGAATTAAGGTGATAAAGTAATCATAGGACAGGTGCATGGACATATCATATTGCCCATGTATAGCCAGGATTATAAGAAGTTGTCACATCTTCAATAGTTAAAGAAAAAGACTTCCTCTCGAGATGAGAGGGAATCCTTGTCTTTCCCTTGTTCTGATTATGCGTAGTCTTTGGGATATATAATCCAAGATGCCTGCCACATAGAGATGTGGTTGCAGGGTTGGTACCATGGCCTGTGAATGAGGGTGTCTGTAACCTGGTCGTGGTGGTTACAAAAAGGGATTTTTCCTTTGTGGGCTGGGACTCGAGAAGAAGGAGCAAGGAGTCTGAGAATATGGGTGAAGAATGACAGACAGAGACAAGTCAAAGTAATAGATAGGGCAGGCGTGATCCCCTCTGCTTTTTTCCTTGGTCAAAGAATTAAACTTAAAAAATTTAAATTTTTTTTTAAATTTAAATTTTAAATTTAAATTTAAAATTAAAAAGAAAATATGAGAAGCTTGCAGACAGGTGGAAGTAAGACAGGTGGCCCAGAGAGGCCTTAGTAAAGAGACAGTATTGAAGCTTTAAGATTGCTGGAACAAGAGAGGGAATCACGCCTTGACCCCAGGCTTTCTTGGGGATAGCCAGGATCAGTGACCAGATAAGAAAGCATAGATAATTCAGATTGGATGGGAAGGTAATGATGACACCTTTTGGGTGTGTTGACCTCAACCCGCCCTTTTACCAAGGAATTGGAGTCCTCACCAAATGTCAATGCACCAAATGTTAATGAGTTTGCATGGCTAGGTCAAGAGTCCACCCACAAATGTCAGAGTTCCAACCTTGTGTCTGAAGACACAATATCCATATATCAGTTATATTTCTTAGATGTGAATATGCTTGGAATGCTACATATCCCCCCTTTTTGTGTTAAAAAAATAAGATGAAAGGCGAGTGATATAAAAATACGAGAAAAATTTGACTCAAATTAAAAATATAAAAATCATGTAGCATCATCAAATGATACTTCAAGTGATTCAAAATAGACAACCAAAACTTATTGCAAAAAGTTTGGATGTAAAAAGTAAGTGTGATTGTCAAGAACAATGAAGATTTAACTCTCAACTTATTGATAATTTGATAAGGATGAAAATGATCTTCATACATAACATACCAAATCATCTGAGCAAATGATCTTGGGAATATGATTCCAAAATTAAAACAAAATTTTAGACTCTCTTTTCACTGTTTATGTGGCATGTTTGAAGCTGAGCCAATATGTAATATCAGAATTTACATTCCCAATGATTTCTCATTCCTGATCTAAATTGACTAAAACTCTCCTTGTACAGGAGCATAATTTTTCCACCATTTAAAGCTTTGTAAAAACATGAATACCACAATTATTGTGAAATTTTTAACAAATACCAACATTCCCAAACACATTACATTCTGATCTGCAGTCTAAATACCCAGGATGATGATAATGAAGTGACATTTCAAGTTTTGGCTGCATATTTCGTATATCATCCTCATTTAAATTTCTGCTTTTATCAATAAACCCATCAATATGATAGCCAAGCATATCACAATACCAATATTTGGCAAATTCATTCCACCAAACCAATGTTTGGGTAAATAGAAGCTTAAGTTCTTTTTCACATAGAAAGAATTTCTACAGTTTCTGGAACTTGTCGAATTTGGTGTAGCTGGTTCTTTCCTGGTTGTTAATGTATAATATTCCATGTGCTTTTTCTACAAGCTTATCCGTGCCTATTGTGTCCTATTTTCAATACCTACTCCAAAAAAGGAAAACTTAGATCATACTTTGCCCTTGCTCCATGTATGTGTTTGATAACTCGTTCCACCTAGGAGAGTCAATAACTGCGCGTCCACAGAAATTGTCCAACCTAGCGCACTCAGATGACCACTGAGGCTTTACTTTCAAATACCAGAACGTCTTCCAGTATTTGGATGGGAAGCCAATAGACCCCGAATCCAGTGGCCTGCCTGAATTCTGGGACTATTGGTAGAGAGCAAGAAACCGTTCCCATAAAGATATTACCCCAAAAGACAGGATTTCAGGACTAATGGTTAACAATGGTATTAACACTCAAGTACACCCACGGTGGTTGGCATGTCACGTCCACCTAGTTATTGGCAGGAACATCATCTTTGCATGGTTGTAAATGATCTTTTTCAATAACTTAGGTTCCTGATGACAGGTTTCAGAGTGCATTTTGGCTGATCTCTCATACCTTTTTTCCAGAGTCACATCAGGATCATCTGTCCATTAAACCTGCCTGTGTAGCATTTTCTGCCTGGCACCTCCCTTTTTGTTGTCAGAGGTATCAGATCTATGCTATGAGTGAAAGTTTTCGATCTCCTCCTCTTTGGAGAGTCATACCAATGTCTATACCCTCGGGGATAGCAGCATTTCTTACAATACTAGTAGTAGTTTTACAATGTATCCTTTTGACAGTATCATAGACATACAAAATGAAAGGTATACATTCACGTCTAAACAAGTGTAGCTATTTTGTTTTGATTCCATAAGAAAGACCTCGGAGTGTGGGATTTATCTGATGTCTTAGACAGACACAAGTGTGGTTTAGTCCTTCTGAGTTAGCATCCTTGCTCTTGGTTTGGGTACACTATATCAATGGATGTCAGCCGGACCAGTGTCCCACAGTAGCCTAATAGCTAATGTCACTGATAGTGTCACGTCAGTCTTGTGGAGTGATCTTAGTCACCGGTGAAGTGTCCTTCCAGCGTGCCTGGAGAGTGGCTGGCGTGTAGTTAGCTGATGTCAACAGCGTTGGTCTGCTTCTCTTCCTGGTCTTGTGTTGGCTGGCATGATGTGCTTTGTGGGTGACCAGATGTTTCCACTCTCTGTCAACATACAGACAAGACCTCGACCCAACGTTATCATCCCCTTGGGTCCCTCACAGTCTTAATTTCTTGGTAATATTCAACCCAATTCAGATATATCCTACAATGTAATCTTTAGCAGGACATTCAAACTGTTATTGCAAAGTTTTAACTGATGTTCGTTTTAGAGTGTGGAAGAGGTAGATGGTTAGTGATACCGTTTCCACCCTTCTTTCTTATGAAAGTTGAAATGCCACAGCTGAACAAAATTGACTTTTAGATAAGTCTGATACGAAGAAAGACATGCTGTTGTTTGCCAATATAATGTACCCCTGAAGACAATGATCACATATACATTTTGGACA